>NC_056731.1:1835363991-1835398991 GCF_019279795.1 Protopterus annectens
GAGGTCCCAGGACTGAGCCTTGTGGAACGCCACTTGTAACTGGTTTGGAGTCTAACATGGCTCCAGCAATTCTAACCATGTGGGTTCTGTCCTTGAGCCAGTTTGCAACCCATCTAGTGACATAGGGGTTTATATTTAAGCTGGTGAGCTTATCTATAATGTCCGAGTGGGGTATTGTATCGAAGGCTTTTGCGAGGTCCAGATAGGCTGTGTGGACCACCTTCCCCTCGTCAATGACCTTGGTGACTGTTTCAAAGAAGTTGACCAGGTTTAAGAGGCAGGATCTGCCCTTAACAAAGCCAAACTGGGTAGGATCCAGTGTCTGTAGGTCCCCAATATCTTTATTTATGAGGTCCATGATGATCCTTTCCATAGCTTTGCAGACCAAGCTATTCAGGCTTATGGGGCGATAGTTCCCAGGCTCCGTTGAGGCACCACCTTTGTGGAGAGGGACCACTGTTGCTGTACGCCACTCTTTGGGTACATATCCTGTAGTAAGGCTGAGACTGAACAGTAGTTTTATGTTTGGGTTTAGCTCTTCTTGGAGTTCATGTAGGACACAGCCCGGGACACCGTCTGGTCCCATTAATGCTGTGTTTTTTGCTTTGGAGAGGGCGGCTCTTACCTGAGCATCTGAGATGTCAGGGGGGCAGCACTCTGCTGGGATAGATATTTGCCCTTTTGGTGGGGGGGGGTTTGCGCTGAACCTGTCAGCTAGGATGTTGGCAATGTCTGTGGGTTCGGTGTATTTTTTGTCATTTTGGACTAATTCTGAGCATAGCTGGGAATTCCCACCCAGGTTACTAACATAACTAAAGAAAGCCTTTTGATTATCCTTAGTGTCCTGTGCAATTTTTCTCTTGAAGCTGGCCTTAGACGATTTTATGAGTGCCCGTAGTTTTTTGCATATACAGATCAGAGATGCCTTCCCTTTTTGGGATTTTGCTCTATCATGTAGTAGCTTCCTCCTTCTATTGTATAGTTTGTTTATGGCTAGGGTCCACCAGACAGGACGTCTGCCTTTGGAGGATTGGGTCTTGGTTTTATTTGGGATTGCATGATCCATGCATTCCTGAAGGTGCTCATAGAATGTGTTTATAAAGGATTCTGCGGTCTGGGCCGTATTTTCCACAGGCCCGGGGGCTTTGAAGGATTCCACCTCGGTTTTGAAGAGTGTGAAATTTGCTTTAGAGAAGTTTTTCACTGTGGTTTTCTAGGCAGGGGGTGGTGTCGGGATGTGAATATCCAGTGAGATTAGTTTATGGTCTGATCTTACCAGTGAGGGATACACTTCTGATCTGGAGCATAAAGTCCCCATGTTGGTGATGATCAGGTCCAGTATGTTTTCCCCTCTTGTGGGAGTGGTAACAAGTTGTTCCATAGTATTTGAGTTTATAAATTCTAGGAACCTTTGGGCTAGGGTGTTGGAGCTAGAGCAATGCTCCCAGTCTATGTTTGGGTAGTTGAAGTCGCCCAATATAATGGTGTTTGGAGAGACCTTCATATTTTCCAGTGTTCTCAGGAAGGCCAAGTGGGGTTCCTGGGTTTGGGAGGGTGGTCTGTAGCAGGCTATAAACTGGAAGGCAGTTTTACCCACTGTTAGTTGCACATGGATAGTCTCTGATGCTTCGTGCTGTGCCACCAAACTGGAGGTGTGGGTATCTTTGAGGAATATTGATACTCCCCCTCCTTTTGTGGTTCGGTCCAAGTTTTGGGGCCAAAAAGCATGGTATGAGGTATAACCTGGTAGTGCTGGGGTGCTCTCGGGAGCCTTGAACCAGGTTTCTGTTACTGCACAGATGTCAATGTTCTCCATGCTAAGGAGAGTTTCGAGTGCGTGCATCTTGAGGTTTAGACTTCTGGCGTTGAGTAGCATTACCTTAGTTTCTTATCCCTTATGATACCTATGGAGGTGGGTTTGTCTTTTGAGCCTTGCCTAAAAAACGCAATATGGGAGTAGCAAGAGTCTTTGCCAATATCCGAAAGCCCAGGGGTGACAGGTGCAAGCAGTCCCTAGCGAAGCATCGTGGCTTGTGGAGCATGTCATCCCAGGCTGACAGGCATTGGATCCCCTTTGAATGACACCAATACTTAAGCCAATTGTTGAAATTGATCATCTTGTCTTCATATTGTGGCATTATTCTTGGTGAGGGTAAGATGCTACTCAAGGTCAGGGTCATATCGGCCTGGGCTACATGCTCAGAGAGCTCCTCTATGTCTCTTTTCATGTAGTCCAGGGAGGTACGTCTCAGGTCATTCACACCAGCATGGGCAATGACTGAGTCATATTTGTACTTGCCTTGGAGTGACCTGAGTGCTTGTGTTATGTGGCGGATCCTAGCCCCCGACAGGCAGCTCACCGTGACCTTCTCCTTGTTCAGCCTGGTGAGCGGGACAACAGTGTGCCTGAAGATAGAGTCACCTATTACAAGTGTATCAGGTGTGTTGTTTAGCCTTAAGGGCTGTGACTGTTCGGCACACTGGCTTTGTGTGCTATGTGTTGCATGTGTTTTGTTTTGGGGTAGCGGTTGCTTGGGTGTCTGCTTTGGAGGTCTCTGCTGCTTAGGCAGATTTTTATTTAGAGCCTCCGAGTATGTTTTTCTGTGTTTATGTGTTTGGCTTGCTGTCGTGGTAGGTCTATGTGTGACTGGAATTGTAGTGAGTGTGGTTTCCTTCTCCTCCTGTCTGGTTACGCCAGTACTGAGTTGAGAGAGCTTAGCCTCCAGTTTGGCTATATGGCTGCATCTCTCACATGTGTTGGAATTTGTTGGGAAGAGGAGAGGGTTGTCTGTGTACATGAGGCAGTTGTAACATTGCCTCAAGATTCCCAGATTCACCAGCTGGACCGGAGAGGAGATTGACAACTGACCTTTGGACATGCTAGAATAGTATTGGGAATTCCTTTATAATTGAAAAAAGGGCCAATGGGGAACAAGGTACTCAAGGAGTTTGTGAGGGTGTAGTGCTTTTAATTTTTTAGTGCTGACTTATATAATTGCTTTAGTGAGCAAGTGCCAGGTAACTTAAATGCAATGTGTTACAGGTAACTTAAATGCAAAAATGACAAACAGTAACTTTCTTTCAAGTGAAACAAGGAAATAAGTACAGTAAGCAATGCAGATATCACTAGGGATCTACAGAAGCGCTGAAAAGCCACGTTTTAGGTGGAATTAGCTTTACAGGGAAATAACAAGCAAACAAACAACAAGCATACAAACAAAGCTAGATTCAGCAGGCCTGGATCTAGTCTATGCCACAGCAAACAAGGTGTTCCAATTACAGTAAGAAGCAGTTCAAATATGCAGGCACTATAAGCCTTTAACCAGAAATTCCCAGCTCAGAAGGGCAGAGTCCAGCCTCTCCTCCCACAAGAGTGCAGACCACGAACCCTCTTAATGTAAAATAACTGGCCTAAAGCCCAAGTGCTTAAACCCGAACTAATACACTTTTACAATAACAGACACTGAGCCCTCAATCAGCAGTTCCCAACTTAGAAGGATGTAAGCTACCTGTCCTGCCACCACAGTGCAGGCCGCAAACCTTCCTAATGTAAAACAACTGGTCTGAAGCCCAAGTGCTTAATCCAAAAGACTTAGAATGATAGCTACACTTTAATCAAGTTACTACCATGCAGTAATAAATACAATTGAATACTTTAAAGAATGCCTGGATTAGTGCTGAAGTTATACAAACAAAGCTAGATTCAGCAGGCCTGGATCTAATCTATGCTACAGCAAACAAGGTGTACCAATTTCAGTAAGAAGCAGTTCAAATATGCAGGCACTATAAGCCTTTAACCAGAAATTCCCAGCTCAGAAGGGCAGAGTCCAGCCTCTCCTCCCACAAGAGTGCAGACCATGAACCCTCTTAATGTAAAATAACTGGCCTGAAGCCCAAGTGCGTAAACCAGAATTAATACACTTTTAGAATAACAGACAATGAGCCCTCAATCAGCAGTTCCCAACTTAGAAGGGTGTAAGCTACCTGTTCTGCCACTACAGTGCAAACTACAAACCTTCCTAATGTAAAACAACTGGTCTGAAGCCCAAGTGCTTAAACTAAAAGGCTTAGAATGAGTTACACCAAGCAGTAATAAATAAAATTGAGTACTTTTAAGATGACGCAAAAGCAAAATAAAGTAGGAAGAAACACAAATACAGTAAAAGCAGATACAATTTTTTTTTGTACTAGTAATTAATGTACTAATGTATGTTGCAGATATATTAATACAGTATCAATACTGATGTCCCTTTTGACATCCATTTATGTGTGCTGTTGTCCAGATGTACTTCTGTAACAGGTTGAAAAGAATGATTGAGCAGCAAAACTGCAAATACAGTGTGCCATACTAACATAGAACATAAATGTATACCAGGTATCCCCTGAGCACATGTATGTATGCATATGTTCAGCTTGAAGACACAAAATTAATCACATGGGTTGCAAGCAGTCAGGTACATAGGTTGTGCATGTTGCACATGTGTGTAATATCAGTGTCAGTGCATACAACAGACATAAATGTGTACAGCTACTGGTTGTTGCATTGCTCTGACACTGATATGGGTACTAGACTAGGCATAATTATCAGGTATTAATCAGAGAAGTGTCCACCTCTGTTATGACCCTCTGTCCATGCCTACCACTACCAGCTATATCAACACCTATATACAGTGGATATCACATGTGTACACACCCCTGTTGGAATGCCAGGCTTGTGTGCTGTATGACAATCAGACCACAGAAGATAATTTCATAATGTTTCTAATTTTGAATGTGACCCCTAACCTGTACAATTCCATTGAAATACAATCAAAGGTGTTTCTAGGAAGGTGAGCAATTATTGCCAAGTGAAGATGTGCCATGATGTTAAAGTCCAGACCAAAATG
Organism: Protopterus annectens; assembly: GCF_019279795.1. Classification (NCBI taxonomy): domain Eukaryota; kingdom Metazoa; phylum Chordata; order Ceratodontiformes; family Protopteridae; genus Protopterus; species Protopterus annectens. The sequence goes on from NC_056731.1 coordinate 1,835,368,878, forward strand.
GATGAATGCTGTAACCATCTCAAGAGGTGCATACACAACATATCAGTTTAAGGATGTGTACACTCATTCAGTTGGCTTATTGTACTGAGTATTATTTCCATATGTTTTCACAGACCAGATTGTTATGTTTTCAGTTGAACTATACTATAGGTCACATTATAGGTGGGAATTGTTTTGAAATGTGTTATTGTGGTGTCATGTTCCAATTACACAAATACCAGGCAGTGTAACAGGGGTGCATACCCTTTATATCCACCATAGCTATATGGACACAGCAGTACCTGACCTTTATATCCAGCCTCCACCAAGGTAAAGTAATTCCCTTTGGTGGACAGCAGCAATACACAAACCACATAATAGGTTGCTACATTGGTTGTACAGGGACACATAGGTGCAGGCAACAACTTGGAAGCAAGTCCACCTATATCTGAGCAAGCATATAAGTTCATAGGTTACTTCCTGTAAGGCTGACTATGACTATAAATCAAACATATCCACACCACCAAGAACAACTGCAACTGTGTCTCCACATATGTTGTAAGTCTCAGAGGAAACAACACAATTCACCCTGTACTGGGGGTAAAGAACACCTCATACACACATGCTGTGGATATAGGCAACATGCATCACACAGGTTAGGTGGGAACATCGCCACCCTGTCCACCCCAGTTGTACATGAGGATATGCACATCAACTACACTCCTTCCCTCAGCAATGGTGAGCATGTACCTATTGCCTACTGATGGGAACAACAGCATATCTCCATGGGGAATAATAACATCACTGTCTGCCTCCTACATAAACTCAGGCATGTACTTACAGCCCCATCACACACCACAGTCAAACACAGACCTATCACGATCCACACACCATGCACATGGAAGATGCCCACTGTCAACCCTCTACACAGAAATCAATGGAGAATAGAGGATTATGCAATCAAGTGTCAAACATTGGGGGAATAAGATAGTTCAGGGACAGATATGCATTTTTACAACCACTTGAGGTCATGTGACCTTTTTCCTATTTATGTCTTCCAGGTAACATGTAGAGTGCTCCCCTACCAGCATTCTCTGTTGGAGAAACTGACATCATCACCCAGTATGTGATTGGACATTATGCCCTGTTATTTGGATGGAGAGCAGAAGATGTGTGGGAGAGGACCACCCTGTGGAACAGTGTGATCCACAGGGTAAATTATGCCGGCCTGTACAGCAGAACTTATGAGCATGTGCAGCATCGGGCCACTGACCTCATCTGCCATGCCCGTCAATGGACTGCTGCTGTAGCGAGGGACTGGCTAGCCACAGGTGGGAGCCCAGTCATCCAGCCCCCACTGACACCCACCGAGTAGCTCCTTGCCAAACTTGGGGCACATGCCCAAAGCACAAGCCATGAAGCTGATGGAAGCATTGTGGGGGTGGGTTGCACACACACACACACACACTGGATGAGAAGCGAGCAGGTAAGGGCCCAATGGGGATTAGTACACTAATGTATCAGACATACATGTATCTGTATTGGATCTACATCCATGTGTCTGGTCCAATAGCAGTTGTGGATGGGGTTTTCTAATGCACAGAGGTGCACATCTATGGTGAGGACAGGACATTGTGTATTATTGCGGTTAGTACTGTAGATGTGCAGACATGCTGCATCCATTCTGTACCAAGGCCACATGTGAGTCTGCTGACAATAACTCCCTCTTACAACTACCTAGTACCCTCTGGTCTGCATATGGGACAGCAGCTTGAAGCTGGTGAGTATGACATTGTTCTGTTGCTGCCTGGCAATACCCCAGGTATGTGAAGTGCATGCAATTTACCATGCACACAACCATCAGTAATAGCTATATTCCTTTATGTAATAGCTATATTGCTTTTTGTGCATGTTCACTTGTGCTGGGGTTAACTGTATTGCATCACAGTGGTCACCACTGGGACCTATCTGACGTTAATTCAACATTCCTGTAGCATACCTCACAACTTGTCAGTGCCAAGATGTCTGGACAGAGGCCAGCAAAATGGGCTGGATGAATGGCCTAAGGTAGGGACATGTGTGACACATTAGTGGCATGCAATGGATATAAATTGTGTACAAATCCCTCTTAAGATGCAAGGTGATGTTACATACCAATTAGGACCACAATATGTCAGTCCACACCTTTTCCAGCCTTTAATGTGACCCATAACAGGAACAGTTCACTTGTAAAACCAAGCATCTGAACTCATGTATTGCACCTACAAGACTGGCCACCTGTGTGAGTGGCAGATGTTGTATCAGCATGATGTTTCAGTCAGGTATGATACCTCATGCTGCCATATGTGTCAATACACTCACTGTGGTCTATTTGGCTATAATATCACATACCTGGGCATTGTTAAGGCACACAGACCACTTCTGACCACGTATAGGTTGCAAACATATGGATATTCCAGACACATCTGTACAGAGGACTGTACAATGGTTTAACCTGCTGCATGTGAAGCAGATGCTGTTACCACACTATATAAAGTAATGGCAGAAGGAGGTGGTCTCCAGCTGTGTATGGTATACACATCAAAATGGTATAAGCCACACAAGATATAATCTTAACACACACACAAACAGTTGACAGCATTAGGATTAGAACTCTTGCCTATTTAGATATTCCTATTATACTACTACGCAGTTATCAGACGTACCACAGATCTTATACATTTCCACCTATTCCAAAGGTACTTTTAAGGTGGATGACATCATCAGGACTACTAAATTAGACTGAAGGGAAGTGTAAAGGGTAGTACACAGGTCAAAAAATGGTATGATAAGACATGAAAGACAAAAAAATATATATATATATATATATATATATATATATATATATATATATATGAACCATAAACTGTTGCACGAAAGGTAACATTCCGTCGGTAACAGCCAGTTTTGATCTCACCAGTCTACCTCCAGCCCATGGTCTGATACTTCCCCTGGCAAATTCAAACTCATTTGTTTTTGGTCAATGGTTCATATATATATATATATATATATATATATATATATATATATATATATATATATATATATATATATATTTTGTCTTTCATGTCTGTCATGTTTTCTACAATGGTTCAGTATTACTGCTTTTTTGGGTCTTTCTAGCTTTTCAGGTTACATATCAGTGCCTTTTTAAGATTTTTTTTTTAATTAACAGCCCTCATTCAGTTCCATATCTTTATACATTAGTTTCTATTGATATCCGTTATCTAAGAATTTTTCACTATTTTGTTTCTCTTTTTAGTTTCTGTATCTTATTATTTTTTTGGATATCTAGCCTGGTTCTTATCTTTTGGTCTTATTTTATGGTTTTCTAGCCTGTTTCTTATTTTACATACATGTTATTTTACATACATGTTGTTGCTATTTCTCTAGTACACTCGGCTTTGTTTATTATGCTCTTTTAGGTCATCCACCATCCTGACGAAGATTTCGAAAAGTGCAGCCTAACAATGTATTTTACCAACAAGGGTTGAATTTTTTTCCAGCAAGACTAATTTTAGCTATTCTCTGAACTTCACTATTGTAGGTTTAGAGTGATTCTGCTAACCATGTATGAGCTGGCTCAGGGTATCTAACCTATCAGATTGTAAGGTGTGATGTCAAGTTGTCGTGCCCAATCACAATAAAGGTTTTTTTCACCCACACTTGATTGGCTCACACTGACACACCCCCAGGTACTCTTATAAAAGAAAATCCTCAGGATCACTCTTTCCATTAAGGAACTACGCTTCGATGGTGATTGTACTTCTGGTACTGTTTACTTCAATAAAGTGCGACCTTCTAGAATCTGAACTTCGACTACATTGCTTTTGTGCCACCACGGTGAGCAGAGCTCCTTAGCCGAGCCACATTTACGTTGTTTTGCCTGTTTTTCTGTGTGTTTCATCTTTGATTTCTAGCTGCCACACTAGCGGTTCCTCTCACCAGGCGACCTGACCAGCCAGAACTACGACCTGTATAACGAAGCCTTTCTAAAGGCTTTACTCAGCCTTCAACCACAAGCACTTGGGTACGCACAGCCTTTCTCAAGGCTTTACCGGTAGCCCAGCTTCTTCACTGACATCCCACCATACCTTAATTAAGGCAACCTACCTGGTCATCCATTTGTTCTTGGCCTCCCTAGGGTATTTTATTCGTGGACATTTTTCCTCCTCTGCATAGGAGCTTGAATACCCAGGTCCCACAGACAATCATTTTCCTGCTGGACAAATTCATAAATATGAAAACATTTTTATATAAATTTCATATATTTACCTCAACTTTAAGACCCCTAGGAAAATCATTGCCCCTGGGTGAATTTAGGCGCATTTGTTGAAACACATCTGAAGAAAGGTTTAAAAAGAAATTTGTGAGGGAAGCTAGTGATAGACTTGTCAAGCGAGGATACAAGTTTAAGCATTTAAATCAGGCGTTAAATGAGACATTGGAAATAAAATCTGGGAAAAAAGCTATGAGTAGCTATAAATCTGTTATGACTAGGGATACAGTTACCAGTGCTTGTGATGAAAAAATGCTTTTCTTTGTTTCTCGATACTCTGGTTTTTCAGAGGTAATGAGAAGGGTGATTTTGGACCTGTGGTACATTGTTTGTGAAGATGTCATAGTTGACAATCTGTTTCCAAAATATGTTAGACTTTCATATGGTAGATATGCCAATTTAAAAAAATTATTCAATATGCCCTTAACTAGAGGCCCTAAAGCTGATGTAGGTGTTTCTGCTTGTAGACGCTGCAAGGTATGTAGTTATATTAAAAACATTTCTGGCACATTTATTAATGGTAGAAAATTCACCTGCAGGGGTACTTTTGGATATAACTCTTGTGGGGTAGTTTATATCGTGGGGTGTGGTTGCGCAAATGTAAAATGGTATATTGGTCAGACAAAAAGAGCAGTAAAGGTTAGGATCATGGAATATTTGAGGGACATTATCAATAGAAACCCTAAGAGTCCAGTTGCTGAACATTTTGTGAATATTCATGGAGGTAGCACTAGTTCCTTTTTCTTTAGCATTTTGACACAACCTGTGTTAGTTAGGGGGTGATATGGTGAGGAGGTTGAATGAGTTAGAAAGTAAGTTCATTCTCAATTGTGGAACATTGTTTCCAAGGGGTCTTAACCTTGAGGTAAATATATGAAATTTATATAAAAAAATGTTCATATTTATGAATTTATAAATGTATGAATTAATGAGGATTTTTATTATCATGCTTATTTAGTCCATTATAAATGTTAGTTATAGATATATTTCTTAAAAAAGTTCATCAATCAATGTTGGATAGTTTATATTTAAAATTAGTTATTTAAAATGTTTAGGATGGCTGTATTTAATAAAATGTGCATGTTGTACTTTAAAAAAATGTGTATGCAGCATTTTAAACAAGATGCAATTTTTCAATTAGTTATTTAATTGTATTAATTGGGGTTTGAACCTACGTATATAAAGATGGTTGTTTGTAATTGCATATTGTCCATTGAAGGTGAATGGCCGAGGTACCAGTGTGTTGAAGTAAAGAAAATTCAAACAGTTCTGCTGTGTTCCTGCCTTTTTTGTTTTTTTTAGTATATGGTTTGGTGAAGTGGTGGATTTGTCAAAAATGGTATAAGCCAAGCCAGACAGTACATGATTCACCCACACATACACACACACACACACACACACACTTGCCAATATTGGGATTATAACTCCTGCCTATCTAGGTATGTCTACTATAGTGTTACACAGTTACTGCATGCACTACAAAGCTTAATGAACTTTCCCATGGCCAGAGCTGCTGATAACTGCACAGCTGTGGTAAAGTATTACAGGTGGCAGACAGTCTGCCTTCTGTTCCACCGGTACATCATGCTAGTTATTTCTGTCTTGCACTTCAACTAGCATTATGACTTGGCACTTCACCAGGTTATTATATCAAGAAGTGTGGCACACCTGGGAGCTGTCAGCAGTACTCGTTCATCACAGATGTAGCCCCAGTACTTACTAGTTATGTCCACCCCTCCTGGCATATTTGAAGGGCAGGAAAATCTGTGCTTTCACCCATTAACCTGGTGCATTCTGATGCATTGTTGCAACTGCCTTGTGTACATAGACAACCCTCTAAACTCCAAGCACTCAGACCTGTGAGGGTTACCCATATATCACCCAATGTGGATATATATGCACTCTCCACCAAAGACTGGACTAGCAGGTCAAGAGGATAAGATCAACACTGCACCACACCATGTGATACATGTAGCTCACCATGACACCCACTTTGATAGCCATGACATACAGTGAAAAGCCACATACCCACCTTCCCAGAGGCACTCAATGGACATTTAACCAAACAGCACAGACCAGCAAGACAGACACCCACTCAGACACCATGACATGGCACATGCCAAGGGACACATATTTAACCTACACAGTGTCCCCTCAACCTAATCTCCTAAGGCTAACCACCTTGTACAATACAGTGATCATGGGTAACTCAATATTGAGGCACACACATATGTCACAAACTAAGTTGAATATGGAGCAGGTAACAGCCAAATATCTATCACATGCCAGCATCCAACACATAACACAGCCAGTCATGGCACTCCACAACAACTACAAGTATCAGTCTGTATCTATGTGGGTGTGAATGACTTGGTACACACCTCCCTGGACTACATGACAAGTGATGTGGTTGAACTCTCTGATTATGTGGTCCAGGAAGGTTTGACAGTAGCCTTGAGCAGTGTACCGCCATCACCCAGAATGATGTTGCGGTACTATCAACAGATGATTGATTGCAACATTGGCTTATGTGTTATGTGTCATTCTCAGGGGACCGAGTACCTCTCTCCTTGGGATGACATGTTTGACAGAACCCAGTGACTTGCCACAAATGTCCTACATCTGTCACCACTGGGTTTCCAGGTACTGGCTAAGTGTCTTGTCACACGTGTTATGTATCACTCTCAGGGGATCCAGTACCTCTCTGCTTGGGATGACATGATTGACAGAACCCAATGACTTGCCACAGATATCCTACATCTGTCACCACTGGGTTTCCAGGTACTGGCTAAGTGTCTTGCCACCCCTATGATGCCTTATTAGGCAGTGTTCCTAATGTTATTACCTCCATAACAGCTAGACATGTATGCAATCTGAGGGTCATGCTGCCCAACAGTAGACATCTAACTGTCAAGATGCAATCACTCAAAGCAATCAGAGTGGGGGGCACATGTGTGCTGTAATGGAGATGTTAATCCCTGCATTGTGAAATCCACACAGGCTGTAATCAACATGGAACTCAACATGTTAGCCACACCCCCCACAAAGGTAACCACCTTGCAAAACCTCTCCAAAGTTGACTTTGCAGCCATGAAAACAGGGGTGGATGTCTTCACTGCACCCATGGCAATGGGCAATAGTTGCATGACTGTGGAATCATACACATATGTACTGTACAAACAGGTACATGAATGAATGGTACTAGCCAGAGCCAACAGAACTCAGACACTATCCTCCAAGCACTGGAAGACAGTGTGATGTTCCCCTGTCATTACTAAAGTGTACATCATAAGGAGGACACTGTTGCAGAGAAAGGTGGTGTCCCATGACTGTTGAACTCCCTTATTAGTCTCAAACACAACTTTGGATCCCTCATGGAATCCCCTACAGGCATCTATGCCAGCAAACATGCAGGAGACACTGATGACAGTCACAACAGCCTTTGATAGTTACATCAACAACCTCCACAGCATTAAACACAAGTGCTGTGAGTTACTGCACAATGATAATACCTATCATGAGACAAGAGATATTGGCCACAGTCTTGGCAACACATACAGTGCCAGCTTTACCCCTCTCACCCCCCACAAGTTCATAGGTTCATAGGTTCATAGGTTGGTACTAGGCTATCAGCCCTAGGGCCTATACAAGCCTAGCCATAACAATTCCCTGGCTATTTCTTCCCACATTATTTACTTTCCTGGACTCCTGTCTAGCAGGGTGACTGACGTGATCCCTGGGGTGAATTTCCTTTCTCCCATCCAATCATCAAGGTTCCTCTTGAAGAGGTCCAAAGAGGCACTCTGCTTGACATGTATGGGCAATCTATTCCAGAGTCTGGGGAGTCTCTGGGTCAGGAACCTATCCCTCCAGCATGTTTTGTTTATTGTGATGTCAAGGTTTAGATCCCTGGAGCGTGTAGCTCTGAGGGATTGGGATTTCTTTAAGTGTAGCATGTCCAACAGCTCTGAAATGCTGAGTGAATGTGTTCTCACATGCTGTATCCCATTTCTGTTCTAGGTGTCTGTGTGTCACCAGGATGTGGCCCTGCAGCAAGACCATGGGATATGGTAGTGTGGTAACACAACCACCATGTCATAAGCATGGTACAATATGTGCACAGAAATCCCTGGTCTGTAACACAGTGATTGCATATGCCTCACAGATTATAGGGCTGAGGGTTGTATATAGGTATATGTTGATTTACAACATCTGTTGTAGAATGGAGATGGCATGATGTGTGGACAGACTGGTATCTTCAGAAGTAGCATTCCTGACCTTGTTTGGTGAGACCTGGCTATTTAACTAAGGTAGTGATTGCACCTACATAGACATAATGATACAGGGATTCATTGGACTTATTGGCATCTGTCCATACAGGGCATGTGTATAAGGCATGGTATTCCCTTTGTGGGGTACATTTGCAGACTCTACAGTTGTTGCAGGCGGCCATTGGGGAACATGGCAAAAGGGCCACTGTACACATTGATTGGGCTACTGAGGGGATAAAACAGAGTGCCATGTCCTTTTACTTGCTGGATAACACACAGTCAGGAGATGTAACGCATCAAAGTACTTTCTGATGTCACTGTCACTGTTGTGCTCAACAGACATGTAGTCCATTGCAATCACACCATGGGTACTATCTGTGAGGCAATTTGCAGGAGAACTACCAATATAGTGGTTGCTGCCAACCAAGTATGTTTGTGTATGATTCGTGGGTGGAGAGTGGTCTCTGAGTGTTAGAAGGGTTGCCTATATTGTTAACTAATCCATACTGTCACATAGTCATTGAACATGGCACTACACATTTAGGGCTGTGGATTGTCTACACCAACCTCTATGGTGTTTGACAACTGTTGGCCTTATAATGTGGACATTGGGACATACACTAGGTTCTCAATATCATAATTTAGCAAAACCCGACCCTCAATGGATTATGTTATTACACAATCACACACACACACACACACACACACACACACACACACACACACACACACACACACACACACACACACACACACGCACACGCACACACACACACACACACTTGCCAGTACTGAGTTTCAAATCCCTACTTGGCTATGTATTGCTGCTACAGTGTTACACATTTATCACACGCTCCACAGAGATAATAGGATGGATGTTGTCCCAAGGTACTTATAAGGTGAGGAACATCACCAGTCCTTGTAATTACTGGCATTGGGTGATGTAGCGGGTGAGAGATTTCACAAAATATTTTACCCTACACACACACACACACACACACACACACACACACACACACACACACTTGCCAGGAGTGAGGTTCAAACCTCTCTCTAACTATGTTTTCAGACCATTATATTACACATTTATCACACACACCACTGACCTTACATGGTTTAGGGTTGTCAACAGGTACTTCTAAGGTGAATGATTTCTGCAGGACTGCTAAAGTCAGGCACTGAGAAGTGTACTGGGTGTAAATGGGGCCAAAAATATTTAAGGTGCAGACATGTATATGTACACACACACACAACACTTGCCAGCAATGAGATTCAACCCCCTATATATACAGTTACTGCTATTACATTGTTCTGCATTTATCACATGTGCCACAGATATTATAGGTAGAACATTGTCCAAACATACTCTAAGGTGAGTGACATCAGCAACAGTGCTAAAGGATGTGTAATGGAAGTTTAGTAAGTGTGAATGACCACAAAATCAGGTCTCTACAAAGACAGGCACTGTCTTACACAAACACACATTTCCCAGTTGCCAGGACCATGATTAGAATTCCTACCTAACTAGTTTGCTACACTATAGTATTACGCAGTTACCACAAGCACCACAAAGCTTATATGTGGGAGAGCTGTCCAAAGGTATCTTTGGAGTTGAGTGACATCAGCAGCAGTGCTAAAGCAGGGGTAAGGGAAGTGTAGTAAGTGTGAGAGGCCACAAAATCAGGTTTCTACAAAGACACACACATACTCTCTCACACAAATACACACCTTTTCACAGTTGCCAGGACCAAGATTAGAACTCCTACCTAATTAGTTTGTTACACTATAGTATTACACCATTATCACAACAACCACAGAGCTTATATGTTGGTGAGCTGTTCAAATGTATCTTTGAAGGTGAGTGACATCAGCAGCAGTGCTAAAAGAGGGTTAAGAGAAGTGTAGTAAGTGTGAATGGCCACAAAATCATGTCTCTACAAATACACACACACATTTTCACAGTTGACATGACCGGGATTAGAACTCCTACTCAATTACACTATACTATTATACAGTTATCACAAGCACCACAGAGCTTATATGCTGAAGAGCTGTGCAAAGGTGTCTTTAAAGGTGAGTGACATCAGCAGAAATGCTAAAGGAGGAGTAAGGAAAGTTTAGTGAGTGTGAATGGCCTCAGCCACATTCATCTAGAACACACATACTCACACACAACTTTACATTTGACAGAACTGAGATTACAACTTTTACATGGATGCTTATTTGTACTGTAGTGTTACACAGTTATCACAAGCACCACTGAGACTATAGGGCTGAGGGCTAACTAAAGGAATTTCTACAGTGAATGACATCAGCACATCATGTGATATAGGCCAATGGGATGTGTACTGTGTGAGAAAGGCCTCATAATGGAATTCTCTCTGTCTCTGTCTGTCTTTCTCTTCCCCACGTCTCTGTGTGTGTATGTTTGACATATATTATGTTGGCCTTAGATATGTGTGAGTATTCTTATCCAATGTGTGTGTGTGTGTGAAGTATCAATGGTGTACAATTTGGTGTGTGTGCCCAGACATCTGCGAATAACCGATATCTTTAGTCCACTGTGTTGTGAGACATGGGCTTCATTTCTCTAAGTGTAGGAGCATGCCCAGTATGACCTTCTATATTGAGTGTGTGCATCCATTCCATGGAGGGTTGGACTCCAGTTTAGGGTCTTGTGTGCTACAGCTACACCTAGCAAACTATTTCTGTGGGATATCTGTAGATAGGTTACAAAATATGGAGACACAATGGGCATAGCATACGGAGGATACTGTAACAATTGCTGTCTGTGCTGCTTGGGTAACATGGTTGGTTGTAGCATAGATTTTCTGACATATGTACTGTTCTATACTGTGATGCATCATGTCATCAGCTACTGACAGTTATCATTCTTTGCTCACAGTTATTTATCAGTTGGTGTGAATGACCTGAGATGTACCTCCCTAGACTAGATGAAAAGAGACATGGAGGAGCTTTCTGATCTTGTAGCCCAGGCAGGTATGACCCTAGCCCTGAGTAGCATCCTGCCATCATCCAGAATGATACCACATTACAAGGACAAAATGACTGACTTCAACAATTGGCTAAGCTTCTGGTGTCATTCTAAGGGGATCCAGTATCTGTCTGTTGATGACATGATCAACAAACCACGATGCTTTGCCAGAGATGGCCTGCACTTGTTGCCCTTGGGATTCCGGATACTGGCTGAGGCTCTTGCCACCCCTATAGTGCCTTTTTTAGGCAAGATTCAAATGACAAATTAGCCACCGTAACAAGTACAAGCAAGCAAAATCTGAGGGTAATGCTACTCAGTGCTAGAAGTCTAAACCTCAAAATGCACTCACTCGAGGCACTCCTTAAAATGGAGAACATAGACATCTGTGCAGTGACAAAGACCTGGTTCAAGGCTCCAGAGAGCACCCTTGCATTACCAGGCTATAATTCATACCACACCTTTCAGCCACCTAACTTGGACCAAAGCACTAAAGGCAGAGGCGTGTCAATATTCATTAAGGATATCCACACCTCCAGGCTAGTTGCTCGGCATAATGCATCTGAGATTATCCAAGTGCAACTAACTCTGGGCAAGACCACAATGCAAATTTTGGCTTGCTACAGATCCCCCACCATGCCCCAGGTTTCCCACTCATCATTTCTTGATACACTGGAAAATATTAGGGTACAACCTAATACCCTAATAATGGGTGATTTCAACTACCCCACCATTAACTGGGAAAACTACTCATGTACCAACTCTTTTGCTCAACATTTTCTGGAATTCATAAATTCTAATGCCTTGGATCAACTTATCCACACCCCCACCAGGGGCAGCAATATCCTAGACCTGGTCATTACCAACATGGGCAACCAGTGTTCCACACCAGAGGTCAATTTCTCGTTGGTCAGATCTGACCACAGGCAAATCACCCTAGACATCCACATCCCAGCCCCACCCCCCATTAGGGAAACCACCGTAAAACATTTCTCCAAAGCCAACTTCATGCTTCTTAAGACAGAAGTGGCAAACTTCATGACACCCATGCTGATGAACAGTAGAGATACGACTGCCTAATCCTATACAATTGCACTTTATAAGCACTTACATGAGTGCATGGATCATGCAATCCCTAACAGAACCAAGATGCTATCCTCCAAAAAAAGGAAGCCAATCTGGTGGTCCCCTGCTATAAACAAACTCTACAACAGAAGAAAGAAACTGTTGCAAAAAAGAGTAAAATCCCATGATTGGAGGAACTCCGTGGTCAGCCTCAGTAAGAAGCTGAGATCCCTCATAAAATCCTCCAAAGCTAGTTACGAAAACAAAATCGCCACTGACTCTAAAGACAACCACAAAGCATTCTATAGCTATGTCAAGAATCTCAATGGCAACACTCAGATCTGCTCTAAGTTACAGCACAATGGTGCTAAATATACAGGACCAACTGATATTGCCAACATCCTGGCAGATAGGTTCAGTGCTAACTTTACCCTGCTCTCATCCCCTAAAGGGCCCATCTCTATACCGGAAGAATGCAAAGTACCTGTAATCACGGCTGCACAGTTAAAAAACACACTCTCCAAAGCCAAGAACACAGCATCCATGGGACCTGACAACATCCCAGGCTGCATTCTACATGAACTACAGAATGAACTACCACCCCACCTAAGTACCATGTTCAATCATAACCACACCTCAGGCTTTGTGCCCACTGAATGGTGCACAGCAATGGTAATCCTACTCCACAAAGGGGGAGCCACCACAAACCCCGGGAACTACTGCCCCATTAGCCTGACGAACCTGGTCTGCAAGGCTATGGAGCGTATCATCATGGAACTTATAAACAATGACATTGGTAATCTCCAAACTCTGGACCCTACCCAGTTTGGGTTTGTAAAAGGCAGGTTATGTCTCCTAAACCTGATAGACTTCTTTGAAGCGGTCGCCAAAGCTGTAGATGAGGGTAAGGTGGTACACACAGCCTATCTAGATCTCGCCAAGACTTTTGACACCATCTCTCACTCTGGAATTATAGACAAACTCACTAAACTAGGTATAAATCCCTATGTCACAAGATGGGTTGCCAACTGGCTCACTGACCGAACCCACACTGTGAAAGTAGCAGACTCTAAATCCAACTTCAGACCAGTGACAAGTGGAGTACCACAGGGTTCAGTCCTAGGTCCTCTCCTGTTTGGTATCTACTTCTCTGAAGTACAGGCTAACACAGAAGGTCTTTAGCTAACAAAGTTCGCAGATGACAGCAAACTAGGAGCCATAATCAAGTCTCCTAACGATGTGGACATCCTACAAAAGCCTCACTGAGACAGATGCCTGGTGTCAAAGCCATGGCCTCAAGCTCAATGCCAAAAAGTGCATTGTCATCCCTTTTGGTAAAAACTCTGTACCCATGAACTACCACATAGGCGGTAGTCTACTTAACACCGAAAGTGTGATAAGAGACCTTGGGACACAGGTGGACAGTAGTCTCTCCTTTGATAATCACATCACCACAGTAGTCAGGAAATCCTTCTACATGGCACACCTCATCACAAAAGGTTTCTCATCCAGGAAAACAAGAGGTAATTGTTCCCCTCTACTCATCACTCATTCGACCCATTATAGAGTACAATGCCCCTTTTGGTATGTACCTGACAAGACATCTACAACAACTGGAAAGGCCACAGAAATACCTCACAAAGAGGATTACCAGCCTCAAACAGGTGCCCTATGCAGACTGTCTCAAAAACCTCCAGCTTTACTCTGTCGCATATCACCTACTCAGAGGCGATCTCTGCCTAACATACAAAGCTATGTCAAACCCAGAGCTGTTGGACATGCTCCACGTAAAGAAATCCCAATCCCTCCAAGCTACACGCTCTAGGGACCTAAACCTTGTTACCACAATAAACAGAACATGCTGGAGATATAGATTCCTGTCTCAGAGACTTCCCATACTCTGGAACAAACTACCTATCTATATCAAACAAAGCTCCTCATTAGCACTCTTCAAGAAAAATCTTGATGATTGGATGGGAGATAAGAAATTTACCCCGGGGATCACTTCTGTGGCTCTGCATGACAGGGGCACAGAAAAATAATTTTCTTGGGTGGCAAAAGCTAGGGTACCGTTTGGCTAGGATTATATAGGCCCTAGGGCCAATAGCCTAGTACCTACCTATGAACCTATGAACCTATAAATACAAGATGAATGAAGCTGAGACCAATATTCTGAGGCATATAGACTACACATTCTGGCACACTCCTGCCATTATGGAGGGGTAGCTACAGACAATAGACTGCTGGTTTTGTGTAAATGGTCCAGCACCTTGTTAATATGCTGGCTGGGGATTCCCTCCTTGTGCTTTTCTCAACTTCACAGAATGGCCTTATCCTGCCAGGGCCATACCTCTCAGCTGTACAGATACACTCAGGTTATCCAGAGGCAGGACTCATATATTTGGTCAGTTTACCTTCACATTCTGGTTTAGAAGCAGTTTTGTGGCTCTTCATTCATGGGTTTGCAGTCAGGCGTAGTATGGGCAGACATTAGAGTTTCAGACTTCACACACTCCATGACATCCATGCTTCTACACCCCCCCTCCCCTCGGTTATTTTCTCCTCTTCCTAACATTATGTAAGCAATATCTCAGAGGTATCCATATAGTTGGGCCTTTATCCCAGTAGTATCTATGGCCTGGTCCACAGTCCTTGCAGTAGAACATGGGGAGGCATGGTACTGGCATTTGTCAACATGGCCTTGCATTTGTTTTCTGTTTACCGTGTTAGGTTGTTAGTTAGGACCCCCTGGCATTCCATACATTGGCACTATGGGTGAGGCATGAGCCTTTGGCAGAGGACTGTAGGCCATTTGAGATTGCTATAGGCCATCTGTAGCAGGCCAGTGCATTCTGTCAATCATACGTTCCCAGTCTGCAAGCCAGTGGATTACCCTGGGGTGACAGTGGTGAGTGGTTGAGGTGTTCCTGTCAATCCCTCCTGTTCATACTGATCCATGGGTCTGAATGTGGTTGTGTTGCTACTTACAGCTAGGGACAGACCTGCATTGGACACCTATTCAGCATGCAACATCATGTATGTATTCCTATACAGAGATGGGTTCATGCTGTACTCATTCCCTACAGCAAGGGTATTATGTGTGATAAACATGTGGCTGATGGTGGGGTGAGCTGGGTGTATGTGTGATATGGAAGTTACTTGCACCTGACTCACAAATATACCTGGGACATTCCCCTTATGCTGGCTTGTGTGTGGACATGGGCAGCCTGTCATCACTTTATAACTGTGCCTTTTGTGGTCTGCCAGTGATTGGCCAGACTACCAGTATTCCATACTAGAGGGACAACTAATGTGATGCTAACCTCTATGTATAATTCCAAACTTGTGTGCAGTTGACAGTTATTTTATATGCACTCTGTTTAGGTTACTTCCACCTGTGTACTGTTTCTATATATGGGCTCCTGTTCATGGCATGTCCAGTTTTCCGATGGTGATAGATATTGACATCTGGACAGTGAGTATGTACAACTGCTGACATGGGTGTAACTGAGAAGCAGTGTGGTTATCACTGCAGTTGTTGGAACATGGCCCTGTCATCTACTGTAATGTACTGTACTTAGGCCACTGAGACACAACCATCCAGGCCCACATGCTGACCATTTCTAGGCAATATTAAAGACACAGCAAACTTACCACACTGACCCCTGCATATTGTACACATGTAACAATGTAGATTGGGACAGCTCTGGCAATCTGTGCTCCAGTGATATTACTCCTCAAACTTACATGTTAGTGCATTTCTATGTGGGATTGTGGGGGACGGGGTGCACACCTGCAGACTTTAACCATTTGCAATGACTGTACTGGTATTTCTGTTACTCTGCTGGCTTCCATTTCATATTGTATTGTGACTTATCATGCAGAAAGGAGGCATATCAGTAGAGTACACATGTTAGATCTTAATGGCATAAATTTCAGTTTCAGACTTCTTACCCTTCAGAACTAAAATGCAACTGCCAGACCGGTTGTCGTATATCTGTCTAGGTCTGTTGGGGGGCTGTTCACTATTGTCATCATTTGGGGGCCTTAGCCCGGCCTTTCTTTGTGGTCATCTACACCTGTCCTGCTGGGTGAGGCTGGTGGTGGGTATGTGACCTTCATTGACATCCATGTGTGTGATCTACTGACACCCACAGTTATTTGGGCCATCACATGTACTGTGGTGGGGGTTGTCACCTTGTGTAGTGCTGCCTAGTATGTTGACACCAGTATTTGTTATGAATTTCCTGCTGCCCCATATAGCTGTCTGCTGCTATCTCATTCAGCCACCCAATTCCTTTGCATTTTTGCATCCATATCATACATACAAGTATGAGAACATACTACTCCATTCAGTAATTGATAGGTAGAGTGACTTACCTTGTTGCTGGGCCAGTATTGAGGACAGTGCTGGAGGGCTGACTATGCTGGATGCACATAGTGCACTCCCTATACATGGTAAAGCTCAGGTAGTGTCATGTTTGGCATCCCTTTTACTGCATGTGTGAGTCGGTGAGAGGTATCAGTCCCTGGGTCCCTACAGTGTCAGGGTGTGTGCTATGCATGCCTCTTTGCCAAGGCATGGGCATACTGGGCACACCTCATTCTGCCTACAGGGGCAAGCTCAGAATGTTCCTCCTCCGAGTCCCTCTGTGTCTGTGCTGGCCTTGGCAATGGTGGGATGCTGGTGGCCCTGCCCTGTGATGTTCCTGCTGCAGTTGTTTCCACAGGATTATATTGTGTGGCATGGCACATACTATGAACATTTGTGTACATGTAGCTGGAGAGTACTGCAAGGTTCCACTGGATATGTCAAGTCAGCAGAACCATGACTTGAGCATCCCAAACACATGCTCTACAATGATCCTGGTTTGTGCATGTGCCTCATTATGGTGTTCTTGTTCGGGTGTGTGTGCATTTCTGATGGGTGTCATCAGCCACAGCTCCAGTGCATAGCCAGCATCCCCCACTAGATGGGATGTGCCCCCTGGCAAATGCCTGATACAGCTGTGAGCAATGCCAGATGTGGGAGCCGTGATAGCTTCCAGGGCTGCCAGCACACACATTCATGATAATGCCTTGGGCATTGCTCATGACCTGGCAGTTGATGGAGGGGAAGCCCTTATGGTTTATTTAGACTCCACCCCGCTCACTGGGTGGTGCTTTAATGTGGATGCACCTGCAGTCTATAGCACCAACTACCTCAGGGTATTCTTCTAATGCATAATGCTTCACAGGTGGTAGGGAAATATATGTACTCATTGGCATGCGCTGTCATGGCATCCCAGAACTGGTGGAGTACCCTGGATGGTGATGCCTGTGAGAGCCCCATGATATCCCCAGTTGGTCTTTGGAAGGTACCTGTGGCTAGTATTCCTAAGCCTACACATACCTTGGTATCCACTGGGATGGGTTCCCCTCTATTAGTTCTGTGTGTGAGGCGTGGCTGGCACAGCTCAATGATTTTCTGTAGAATGTCCCTGTCCACCCTATAGTGCTCTGCTATCTCCAGCTCATGTAGGCCCTGGTAGGTTACCCTGGGTCTGTAAACTCTTCTCCTCCTCCTCACTGTGGGTCAGTTGTCAGGATAAACTATATTCCTAAATGTGAACAAGTACCTTTTCATTCCGTATATCTCCTTACTCTCCCTTCTTCACTTACTTTCTTTCTGCTATCTAATTGTCTTCCCCGACTTTCTCTCTAAATATACCATAAGCCTGCTTTTCCCTTGCTTCATATTGCAATTCCTGTTTGTATTAGACTAATGTTTAATTTCTCTACAAACTGTCTAAAATTTCTCTAAATATTTAATAATTGTCATATACTTTGTATCGATTCTTAACCAAATTTTTATATTATGTCTAATTTGTTACAATTATTTAAACTGCAGATGTTTTTGCTCTATTTTTGATGACTGCATAATTATTTTTCTTAAAATGTTTTGTATTCATTTCTAACTTTTCTCCCTGGGCCTTCTCTGAAAATGGGCTTGTACCCAATCTGACTTTCCCGGTAATCACATGTCAATAAATAGACTAACACAAATGTATCATAGTCACAAATAAATGTAGCCTGACAGTTGCTACTTTTGCACTTTAGCTGATGTCTTAACAGCATACTACTGGATATGGTGTTTATTTTGCAGGTATCTTGTGTGAGCTGCCTATACCTTTGTAATATACACAGAAATACATTAGGCATACTGATATATATTATGATATTCAGAAACACAACCCTTTCTGTCAGAGAACTGACTGCACTTGACTTGTACCTTGATTTATGTGCATTTTTACATATGCCATATTCATGCCTCTCAACCTCTTAGAGCAAGAAATCTGGAGAAAACCTTAAATAAATGGGGAACAAAGGCAAAGAAATTGGGACAATTTTTAAATATTGCTCATCCACACTTAGAAAGTTGATATAAGAAAAGGTTTTGCTTAAACATGAATTTTCTTAAGGGTATGAAGTCTGAAAATCAAATGTCTGCCATAATTTTATGACTTCAGTCTTCAATGATTTGCCAGAAAACCAAAAGTTTATGAGGAACAGACAAAATATAAAGCAAAAATCTACACAATATGCAAACATTTGGACAGTTGAGAGATATGGCAATATTAACATAACTCTGTGCATGTACATATTTCACATCTCTAATTGTTAGACAAATGGTAATATCTACCTCAGATCATTATTCTGTTTATTTCTTGGTCAGTTTAACACCTATGTGTATGCGTCATGTCCTTCACTATTTATCTACCTACACACACACACACACACACACACACACACACACACACACACACACACACACACACACACACACACACACACACACATCTAAACTTCTACCATTGACAACATGAATGTTGCTTAAAAATATTTCATAACTTAATACTATGATTGGAATGATTCCACAGGTATCCAAGATTCTTCTCCATATTTACACATTGTCACAGATGGGTACACTACCATAACAACCATCAGCATTGTTTCATAAATACACATAAGGCAATGCTAGCCTGAGAATTATTTAACCTGCATGTTTGCTGTAACATTAATCACATAGATGTAATTTACTACCATTAATCACTTCCACAGTATACATTCCCATGGTAGACTAATTTAAGACTTGCCACATGTGTAGCTAGGCATTGTTACTATCGTGATGTGAGTGACGAGTTATACAAATATTAATGATCATGCCACAAAACATGTATAGTGGCAGCAGTATGTTTAGGTTTTATGAGTGTAATTACACTCATCATTTACATTAATATACAATGCATGCTTGGCTAATGCATGTTTAAATGCACAACAAACGTTCTAGGTTTACAAGTGCTAACAAATGGAACAGAAAAGTCCCTTTCTGAAGTTCTTGACAGAACAGCTGCAGTGTTCATTGATTTGTGTTTATACATGATGACTCTGAGAATACAGTATACTGTCATTTACAAAAGACACTTCTGTGTACACATCAGATATGCAATACCTGCAGTATATCAAAATATACACACGTGTGTGCCTTCTGTGGAAGGTTGGGTGCCGGGTTGGCAAATCGATACTGCAAAACTCCACTGCCAATCATGAGCGGACAGATGATCCGCTGTGGCGATCCCTAACCAGGAAAAGCCGAAAGAAGAAGAAGAAGTGCATCTACTGTCCTTGCTGTTTTCTAAAATCATCATTTGATACCCGTGTATCACATTTAGTTCTCTTTATACTGATAAATAGGACTATCACTGAAGGAACAATCCCCACCTTATGGAAAATATCTCGTATAATTCCCCTACATAAAGGAGGTTCATCAACTGAACTCTCAAATTTTCGCCTTATTGCCTTACTTTCCCCATTAGCCAAGATTATGGAAAGATGTGTTCACAAACAAATGCTTAACTACCTTCTTCAAAACAAACTTCTAGCTAACTGTCAACATGGTTTTAGACCATTCCACAGTACTACAACTGCCCTCCTTTCCTTCTCTGACTCCATAAACAATAATAAGAACAATAATTGTTTCTCCTCAGCACTTTTCATAGATCTTTCAAAAGCCTTTGATATGGTTAACCACAATATACTTCTTGACAAACTAAACCTTTATTCTCTCAGCCCACACTCACTACAGTGGTTTAGGAGCTATCTCCATAACAGGCAACAAGCAGTCCTTTGGGAGAACAACCTATCTTCCTTACTCTCAGTAAATATTGGTGTTCCACAAGGATCAATCCTAGGTCCCCTTCTTTTTTCTTTATTTATCAATGACCTACATCTGAATATACCACAAGCCACCTGCATTCAATATGCTGATGACTCAACGCTAATCTGCACTGCTAAAAATATTCCCTCCCTCCAGTCCCTCACCCAAACAGTCTTCCAATATGTTGAAAATTGGTTTATGCAACACTGCCTCCTCCTTAACCCCAAAAAAACTAAACTTCTTCTCTTTACTCCTACTCATAAATCTCCCACACCTCTCTTTACTATCTCCTCAAATAATGCAACCAGTATTAACCCTGATAAGACCACTCGACTGCCAGGTGTAACTATTGATAACCATCTCAATTACGATGAACACATTAACACCACTATTAAAACTGTCAACAAAAAAATTGGGACACTCTACAGAATTAAACCCTTTCTTACCCCAGAAGCTAGAAAAACCATTGCACAGACACACCTGATCTCCACCCTCTTTTATGCCTCACCTATCTATACTAACTTATCCAAAAATAACATTACCAAACTCTCTATCTGCTACAATAGCATAGCCAGATTCATTACTGCTACTCCCCTAAGAACTCACCATTGTCTTAACCTCAAACATCTAGATTGGTTAGAGCTAAATAACCACTTACTCTATCAACAACTACTCATCATTCATAAGACCCTTTACTACCCTGATGTCACCCCTAGCCTTACAAAACTGATTATACCATATAAAAACCTAGCCACACTCCGTTCTGCTAATAAACTCCTAGTATCTCTAACTAAATCATATAATAAAGCTGGGGATTCATTACTTGCAAATTCCATAGGTAAAATCTGGAATCAACTCCCTCAAGAAATAACTAATCAAAACTCTACCTCTCTTTTCAAAAAACACATTAAAGAACATCTCAAAACACAATGGATGTGTCCGTGTGCAAATCCCGACTGAAATCATGTCCTCACTCACCTAGTTCTACCCCCCTATCCCCCTTACTGAGCTCCTCACTAAAACTTTCAAGAGTTTGAGAGTCATATCTAAGAATTAGGCTTTACCAGTAACCTTTTTATCTGTCTGTGTAACTTCTTTTTGTGTTATTGTTACTGTTTTATAAGTCTAATATAGTAGTATGTAGTATAAGTTTATCTCCTTTTTTTAGTATTTGTTTTGTGTTGAAACTTATTTTTCTTTCTACCTTGTATTGTTTACTCATATTATGCTTTATGTGATAAATCATTGTTTATTGCCTGTACTGGAGCTTTTCTCCCCGGGCCTCTACTGAAAACGGATATTATGTCCAGCTAGACTAGCCCGGTCAACAAATGTAAAATAAAATAAAATAAAATAAAATAAATAAAAATAAAATAAATAAATTATTAACCTGTTGCTTGGTGTTCCTTTCACATCATTTGACAGCATTTCCATTTTTCTTTATGTACATGGGTGAATATAGTGAACAGGATTACTTTTAGCACATCAAAATGATTAATTTTTTTCTGACCAAAATGGTGTTTGTGCAATAATCACATTTATTACCTAACTACAGTTTCCCCATTTAGCTTCCCCTGCTTCTTGTTTGTACAGTAATCTCTTGTAATTAAATACAGATTTTTCATTAGCTTCCCCTGTTTCTTGTATTTGCTCCATATATCTGAGTACAGTTTCTCTGTTTGACCTTCCCTGCATCTTAATTATTTCATTAAAGTTGCCCTTGTCTTGTATTATGCTGTCCGCTTGTGTTTACTCACTAGGTTTGCCCTGCAGGCAACACCTTTTTTTACATTCTGTGCGCGAGCATTTGAACACCTTTTCATGGCTGCTAATGGCCATGAATTGGTGCTGCTAAACGTGTAGGCATTTGTAGCAGCTTGCATATTCAATAAGTACTGCTGCTCATTGTGCTAACACACACACATTTTGTTGGCTTAGAGTGGTGTACTCGCTTTTTAATGAATCCCAGGGTATGACTGATTTTTTTAAATTCAGTTGTAAATATTTTTTCTTAGCAGGTGTCAGTAGTGAAGACATAAAAATGCGACTTTCTGTGAAAAAGCAAGGCTCCTACTCTACAAAGTGAGACATCTCATCAGCTCTCTATCAGCTGAATAATAACCAGAACATCAAGTGACTGTAGCAGTTTTCACCTTTTGAAATACTATTTCCTATTCTTTCCCATGTCCACAGTTCATCCTTGCCTAACAAGGGATGCAAAGGATTTATTAGGATTACAACATCTGGGTAAGAATTGTTTATAAAAATGCATGTTGAACTCAGTAACATTTCTTAGCAGTGTTCTAATTTCTGCAACTCCCTATAGTCTTCTGAACTATAGCATAGGTTCGTACTAGACTAACAGCCCTTGCAAGCCATTTTTAAGTCTAGCTAATTATCCCTTGTGAGACTCAAACCTTGCATCTTGTGTTTGTAAGGCATATACCTTAACCATTAGGCCACCCTCCCAACCAGGTGCCGTTGTCACTCCAGAGATAAATGGCTATATGTGAACATACATTTATGAATTATTGTCATCAGTTCCTTAGAATAATCACCTAAAGCCAGATGTTCATGATCATGGCAATTTTTTTAATTAAATAATACTTCATCAATCTTAAATAAAGGTACAAAAGCAGCTGCCCATTCTGAATATTTCCTTGGAGTTATAAATGTTTATTTCAGCCATCTGTTTATTTATATTTATTTTAGCTTTTCATACATTGTATTAGACATTGAGATGGGTCTGAAGAACATAGGTATGAGATCTCTAGAACACAAACAGTAGCCCTATGTTTAATAAATACCATTTATTGTATCTTAGTTTAGAATTCTGGGTGCTTTTTTCTCTTCAGTTTAGCTATTTTTGCTCAGATATCTTCAATCAAGTAAGCTAGGCCTAGAATCTGTGGCTTTCATAAAAGGTAAAGTTTTCTCTTGTTTTTCTAAAACATCTTTCACATTAACACCTAGCAAAATGTTAGATATGTTTTACTTTTTTGTATTATGACTGTTGGTTGTAAAACTGAGTTACTCGTGTTTATGAATTTCAACTTTCTTATTTTTGTAACAGTTCTCTCAGAATCAGGCCCAGACTTTGCAGGTTTTCCATCTAGACTCATTTCCACAATTGTTTTTTCATATTTAGACTTTGCACACTGTAAAAAATATTTGTTCTTTATGCTTATTGTTCAATAGTCAGTACTGCCAGCTATGCCAGGAGAAGTAGGGCAGTAGATGTGTAACATATGCCAGCACACCTAGCTAGGATTTTGTAAAGAATTATATGTTGTTTGAATATCAAACTGATTTCTACAGATGCTTGTGTTGAAAAATGTATTTGTAATGCTGCTTGTGTTAAAAATGTATCAAAAGTATGCCCTGCTGGGCAGCAAAGAAATGTACATGCATTATTGTAACTGTTTAAATGTATAGATTGTAACAGAGAATACTGGAAGAGAAGAGGTTCATTTAAATCCACCTGACTTTGAGAAATAGTAAGAAAATTAAATTACTAGGCATAGGCCATAAAGATATCATCTCACAGTTTTGAATGCAGCCAGAGGCAAAAAGTCTGTACTAGGAAGCTTCCTGTATTGTCATTGGGGTGAACTAATTGCTGCTCTGAAGGAGCTGCAGCAGATCTTAGCAAGGCTCTGTGTGTGTGTGTGTGTGTGTGTGTGTGTGTGTGTGTGTGTGTGTGTGTGTGTGTGTGTGTGTGTGTGTGTGTGTGTGTGTGTGTGTGTGTATTATTGACAGCTATGTGATAAATTCTGACAGCTTCTAGCAATGGGGTTGCATGGAAACCAGAAATCAGATGACCAGATCAGATGATCAGATGACCAGATGTATGTGATATCATTCTGTAGAGAAATAATGTTTTAATATTAGAGAAGACTGAAGTCTTGGGGGCAGTCTGTTTCTTGGAACCTGACATAGAAGGATCCTTCACCTACTTCATCTTGCCTTGCTCTAGTAAGTGAACTAAGAATAGTAACTCTTTAGATTAGATTAGTCAGGAAAATATAGTGAGAATAGTTGACATGCTGACATGCTGAAGTTGCTCTGGCCAGGAATGGCTGTAGATGGCAATATCATCTAGGTAAGCAAGGGGAAAACCATCCTGCTCCTGCTAGGATATGATCTACCAGCCCCTGGAAAGTTGCCGGGGCATTCTTCATCCCAAAGGGTATCTTTGTGAACTCATACAAGCCAAAAGGAGTAACAAAGGCTGACATCTCTCTAGCACTGGGAGTCAAGGGCACCTGCCAGTAACCCTTGGTAAGATCAATGGTTGTAAGATACATAGCCCCACCCAGCTGCTCTAGGGTCTCATCTGTCCTAGGCATGGGGTAAGCATCTCACTCTGTGTAACTATTTAATGTCCTGTAGTCCAGACAGAACCTGGTGCTGCCATCCTTCTTTGGCACCAGCACCACCGGGGAGGCCCAGGGACTGTTGGACTCAAATCACCCCTAGTTCCAACATCTCCTGTACCTCCTCCCTCAGAGTCTGTTTGACTCTCTCAGGCACTCTATAAGAGGCCTGACTAATAGGCCTTTGGGGTCCTGTATCCATCTGGTGCTGCCCCAGGTGGGTGCACCCTGGTTTCCCAGTGAACATGTCCCCAAATTCCTGCAACACTGCTCGGATTTCTCAAACCTGGGTAGGAGATAGCTCCTGGGACATTGCTACCCCTTCCACCGAGGTGGCAGCCCGAGCCTCACTGAGGAGATCAGTCCCCAGATCTCCCTCAGACTCCTCCTGCAATCCACTGCAAATGCTCAGCACAAGGGCCTCCCTATCATGGTAAGGTTTCATCATGTTAACATGGTACAATTTGTGTCCCTGCCTTCTGCCTAGCAGTTTCACCATGTAATTAACATCACTTACCTTTCTTACCACCTTGTAGGGTCCCTCCCAAGCTGCTTGCAGCTTGTTGTGTCTGACAGGAATGAGAACCATTACCTGCTGCCCCACAGCATACTCTCTAGCTCGAGCATACTTGTCATAACACACTTTTTCTGTTGTTGGGCTTCTGCCAGGTTCTCCTGGGCCAAGCCCATGTGTTCCCTGAGCCTTTTCCTAAGGTTTAGGACATATGCCACAACAGACTCCTTGTGAGACTCACACTCACCTTCCCACTCATATTGAATTAAATCTAGAGGTCCCCTCACCCTATGCCAATACAGCAACTCAAAGGGTGAAAAACCTGTGGATTCCTTGGGAACCTCTCTGTAAGCAAACAACAGATGGGGCAAATATTTGTCCCACTCCCTCTTAAACTGATCTGCAAATGCCCGTAACATGGACTTGATTGTAGAGTTTAACCTCTCAATGAGACCATTAGTCTGGGTATGGTAGGGGGTGGTCTTCATGTGCTTCACCCCACAGGACTTCCACAGACAAGCCAGCAGGTCTGACATGAAATTGGCATCTCTGTCAGTCAGTATTTCTTCTGGGAAACCTACCCTGCTGAAAATCTCTAACAAAGCATTTGCCACCTTCTCTGCCTCAACGGAACACAAAGCCACTGCCCCAGGGTATCATGTAGCATAATCCACTACCACTAGGATATACTTTTTCCCTGTGGAACTTGGAGTACTCAGAGGGCCCACAATATCCATAGCTACCCTCTGAAATGGCTCCTCAATCACAGGTAAAGGCATCAAAGGAGCTCTCACCTTGTCTCCTGCCTTGCCTACCTTTTGGCACTGCTCACAGGTCCTGCAGTACCCTGTTACATCTCTGGAAATTCCAGGCCAATAGACATTCTGCATAATATGCCTCTTTGTACATTTTATGCCCATATGACCTGCAAAGGGAATATCATGGGCTATGGCTAGAAACGCCAGATGGTAGGCTCTAGGCACTACCAACTGTTGTACTCTCTCACCTTCTAGCCCTCCTTCAGGAGTCCACTCTCTGTGCAGTAACCCTTTGTCCCAGTATACAGATTCCCTCTTTCCTTGAGAATCAGCTGCCTCCCTAGCTACCTGCCTCAGGCCTTGCAATGTAGGGTCTGAGAGCTGAGCCTTTCTCAACTCTCTCCTTGTAACCCTTCCCAGCTCCCCTTCCACAGGAAGTCTGGCATCCTCTGACAGTGGTGCCTCACTGTCAGCCTGGGTACTACTACTCACCTCTACATTTGCAATCACTCTGTCCAAGGGACCATCAGTACCCACAAGCAGCTGTGGCTCACTTTCAGTATCACTGCTACAGAGTAGCTCCGTCCCTGAAGTAACCACCTCACCAGTCCTAGTTGTAAGTATGCAGTCTGTCTGGGTCTCCCCCAGGCTACCAGACCCACATGCTTGTCTCCTAGCCTGACTGCGTGTAACTGCATAAGCATATGGTACTGCCTCATCCAAGTCCTTCCCTATCAGGACATCTGCAGGATGGTAGTTTGGTACCCCTATTGTCTCAAGACAACCTACTGTTGGCATTTTGTATTTCCTACTTACTGGCTCCCTCACCTTTTGTTCCCCACCTTGCCTCCATGGACACCTGTATGCCACATGGCTCCACTGGTTGCATTCAGAACATTTAACCCTAGCTCCTGGATGTGTACCTGGACTAGTGGCTTCCCCTGCTACTGGCAGATTCTGTTGGGGCAGTCTGTGCTGCCCACCATGGGTTCCTTTAGACCCACTAGCAATATTGGGGGTCCTCTTCCTGTGCAAGGCTGCCCTGTTTGCCACTTATAGGTCTCCCTTCTTCCCCAACTCATCTGAAGTAGCACATTGTCTATCAGCTAACCAGATCCTCATGTCCTCAGGCAAAGTGCTAAGGGCTTGTTCCCTCACCAAAAGGTCTGCCAGCCCTTCAGAAGTGTTGACTTGACATCCATTCACCCACCTATGGAAATAAGTGCTCAGTTCAGCAACGTATTCACACACACTTTCATCTGCCTTGTGTCTATGCTCACAAAACTTTTTCCTATACATTTCAGGTGTTAGCTTAAACAATTCTAACAAGTGATTTTTAACAGCAGTATAATCAAAACATGCAACATCAGACATTTTTGACAAAACAGTCACAGCTTTACCATGGAGTAAGGGGGTCAGGAACCGTATCCAGAGCCTTTGGTCAACACTATACTGTTTGCATACCCTCTCAAACATATGAATGAAACTATCAAAATTATCCCTCTCTTTAAACTGTGGAAGAAATTTACTGACCTTTTGTGCTCCTGGGGTCCAGTTATTTCCTTCCCCATTACCTCCATGACGCTGGTGAAGAGTCAACATTTCCCTCTCATGCTTCTTCTGCCATGCCTTTTCCTCGGCTTTTATCTCCAAACACCTGGCCTCCATCTCAAGTCTTTTTAGCTTCAGATGGAATTTTAAGTCCTCTGCAGAAAGGTTGAGCTGTGCATTCTCCGAGGGTATCATATCTTCACTGCTAGTCTGATTGTCCTTTCTGGTTGCTGTTTTCTGATGCAGCTGTAACCAAGGCTGCAATCAGGTCTGCCTTAGTCAGGTTTCCATGCACCAGTCCCCTAGCCTGGCACATCTTAGCCAGCTGGCTCCCTGTCAGCTTTCCATACTCCTCTGCTGACATGCTGCCTGCTCACCCTGACTAACTAAGCTAACAAAAGAAATAAAACAATTGTGATTTGAACTCTGAGTATTCACTGTGTGGCTAATTTAGAGTACAAAACACCTTCAGAGCTCACTGTACACAAGCTACAGGAATTCACTCTACCCACACCACTACAAGCCAATTAGTATTTGCCAACCAATTAATATGTGGTGTGGATATCCCACCACTACCAAACAATTAATATGTGATGCCTGTGCCCTGGCCCAGCAATCAAGGAGCCTCAATCCTCACCACTAACACCAGCGAGGGGTGTCCCATATAGGAGGAAAGGATAACAAATACTCTAAACTCTATACACTAAAGTGCAATTTTCCTTAAGAGCACACAGAGATCACAGTCAGTCTGGGGCTGGTTGCTCCCTTGCTCTCCAGGTCCCCAATAAGACTCCCCACTGGCACAGCTATAGCATCCTGATCTCAGCCTAGTAGGTAAGCTAAAACCTCCAGCACCCTCTCTGTCCAACCAGTGCTTTGTGTCCCTGCCCAAGTAGCTGATACACACACACACTTTGAGATGAGTTTATACAACCACACAGACACTCCTGGGGAAGGCTGGCACAGGTTCTCCAGCTGTGCCCCTTTTACCCAGACAATATGGTAGTACCACTTGCCACCACCCAGCTAATATTGATCAGCTATTAAAAGGCCCTTAAAAGGGTGTCCAATTATTACTGTGCAGTATTATTATCCAATTGGTAGTATAGCCCACGGCTAAAGCTATTGGAGTGGCTTTGTACAATTTTACCCAAGGCATGCAAGTACTCTAAAGAGCTTAAATTATCTCTACAAAAACAGCCACAGTTGAAAGGGTTTAAAAATATTTAATAATAGTCAAAACACAAGACAATACTTTTTACTACACAGTGCTAGTCAAGAGTTCAGAGATTACAGAGAAATACTTAAAATGATTCAGTAGTACAGTTCTGACATCACAGAAAAACACTTTCCCCGGGATTCATGAAGCTCGGCACAAGGACAGAGTTAGCCTTGCGCCGACCGTGCAGCGTAGAGATGGAGCAGCAGCACCACATGCATATTAATGAAGGTGCGCTGCTGCAATGTCCACGTGCATAGGAAATGTGCGCGAGTGCAGGGGGCGTGTCTAGGCGCTGCACGGAGCCGTGAACATGTCGGCTGCAGACACGCAACCTAAAATGCTGACTAGTACAGCCTGCCTCTAATAATAATCACTCCTGTCAGTGTCTGTGGATACAGAAATGTATGCAAAGCATACAAGACAGTTTTGTGAACACTAAAATAAAAAGTAAACACAAGCGCACGTAGCTGAATATTGAGTCCCCGTCCCTCGAACAAATGACATTTAAAACCCCGTGCCCGTATTCCATTATAGTGTTGACTGTTATACCAAGTGGAAGCGAAAAACAGCGTGTTAGCGCTCCGCTGCCATTTGCTAAGTCTAGCCCAATGGTTAGGGTCACCACCTGTCCCACATTGTGAGGGACAGTCCCCCTCTGGGCAGTTGTGTCCATACCAAAACCAGTATAAATGTTAAATGTCCTGTGATTGTAGGACATAATTATGTCCCATATTTTATGTAATAGTTCCATACAATACTTATTTCTGTATGTAAGATACCTAAATGTTACAAGAAACAGAATAAGCAACTAAACGAAACAGAATAAGCAACTAAACTGCTACAACAATAAGCTTTCATTTAGGCATAA
>NC_056731.1:1835403991-1835473991 GCF_019279795.1 Protopterus annectens
TAGGGATGAGTGCTGTAGAGGAGTGGCAGGTAGGGGAACTATGGGTATGTGATTATGGGCCTAGGCGTGCAGGTGTTGGCTGGCAGAGCCATATTAGGACCGCCCCGTGGATGTAAATAATATTCCGATGTGGGCATAGCAGACGACCATTCCTCCCAAACCTTAAGAGCACATCTACTGGATAGCCCGTAAACCATTGGGGGAACACATAGGGACCATATCATTAAACTGTCCCCGATTGCCAGGGACGTCTGTGATTACGAATCAGAATCTAACTCAGTCCCAACTAAACCCTCCTAGAACTAGTGATATTAGGAGGAAAGGTGGCGGAATACACATAATGAATAATGACAACATGTAAGAGTCATAAACAGCATGTTCATCAGACAATGTGTATGAATACATATGTGGGTCTGTCAATATGTCAGGTTAATAGCACCAAACTTCTAAATGTGTCCCTGAGGTTGTTATGCAGTATCCCTGATTCAGTGTTCATTCTTCCCCATTCATATGAGAGGTCTGCTAGTGAGAAAAAATGCATATTCCGCCGACTATCTTAGAAAGATGATAGAATAATAGGGTTGGGGTTACCACCTGTCCACCTTTGCGAGGGACACTCCTCTTTGGGCAGTTGTGTCCTGCAAAATAATTGTAATTATGGCAAATGTTCTGTTATTTAGAACAAAGATTTCCTATATTGTCTGTAGTAGTTGCATAAAACAATTATTTTGTATCTGAAACACCTAAATGTTATAAGAAACAGTATAAGCAACTATAATGCTACAAGAATAACCTTTTATCTAGGCAAAACAGTGAAGTACTCTCCTTTGTAGTGGCTGTGGGTATGTGTTGCCCTGCAAAATCTGATGTCTCTACATAAAGGTCATATAGGGTTGCCACCTTTTCAAATGCCCAAAATGGGACATGTTCTGTAGAAATGTCAGACTTTCCAGGACAAAACATACCTACAGCCGTGCATAGTACAGAATTTTACTTAAAGTCCAAAAAACTTCTGGATAACTGAGGGTGAAGCAATGAGATATGAACTTGTTGTAGGTATCCAAGAAATCTCCGAAGATCTCCAAATGATTAATTAGGTGTAATTTTATTTCAAACAGACAAGCGCTTTCGCTAAAGGTAGCTTCATCAGGTCTATAACAGTACAAATGAATTAAATTCCTATTTTTATAGTCTCTGTGATCTAATTAACCTTAGTATCATCATGCATTTAAAAGGGAAACGTCACAACTTTTAAGAAACAACATTTTTTGTGAATAAAAACCACGTTTCCTTCTAAAATATTTATATGAAAATAAAATGTGTTAAAAAACTTCA
This sequence comes from Protopterus annectens, assembly GCF_019279795.1. Lineage (NCBI taxonomy): Eukaryota > Metazoa > Chordata > Ceratodontiformes > Protopteridae > Protopterus > Protopterus annectens. Next base: position 1,835,405,327 of record NC_056731.1, read on the forward strand.
TTGCTGTTATACATACACACTACAAAGTATATAAAATATATATATATATATATATAATAAATACATTCAATTATTAAAAATTCTATATGTAATAACCATCCCTAAATTTCCCTATAAATATATGAATGTGATAATATGATTCATCTAACCTGTCATAACTATGCTGGGTGATATATGTAATATGTATAAAACCTGTATGTGTATATACTGAAGAATGGATGTGTGTCTGTAAGAAAATATGTGTATGGTACCTAGTTGTCATATTGATATGTGGGCATATAGAATGCTAATACAATAAAAATACGTGTTCTTTGTGCATGTATGAACATGTAGTTCTATGATCCAAAAATAAATCTTACCTATTAAGGGTATGCTAAATGAGTATATGAATGAAGGAAATAGAAATATATCCATAAAAAATGTTATGTACAATATATCAATGTTGTCTAATTGGCATACTCATGTATACAGCCATGCTGAAAGTGCTGGTGCAAAAGGAATATGTACCTTAATGATGATATTACTGAAATAAATCTGTATGAACATCATAAACGTGTGTCCATCATAACTAAATAAAGACAATCAATATGTATCATTAAAAACATAAACAGCAATAAGGACTATTATGTACATGCTTAGTAAAACCCTTATGAAAAGTGCTGTCAACATATATATGTATACTATTATATGATATCAGACAACTATAAATTTAAAATATATTAAGTATTCATGTATTAGTGATATTCACAGAATACAAGTCCTAGATAGACAGACACCACCATTTTGCTTAAGCATAATCAATACAAGTACATTCAAGATACATATGCAGATATTGGAAATGTTGTCTTACTTAATTTTCCTTCTTTTTCTCAATGTGGGTTTTATGGATACCCTCTCATTTAGACCTTTCCCACTATCTGCTCTTAATCGTATAATCCAGTCATTCTCTCTGTCCACGTATGATTCCGAATGTCTCCTCCTCTACTATTTGTTGGTATGGCTTCTAGAACTCTAAAATGAAAGATATGTGTGGAGTCATTATCTGCCACATGTTTCGCTAAAGCATTATTTTGATAGCATTTCTTAATATGATATACGTGTTCTCTAATGCGGTCCCTGAATCTGCGATTAGTTTTTCCTATATAGAAACACATACACACTTGACATACTGCTAAATAGACTATGTTGGAGGTCATACAGTTGGCTACAGTAGTGGTCTTGAAGATTCTCCCTGTGTCCGGATGTAAAAATCTAGTACTTGTGTCTATATATGAGCAAAAATTACACTTGCCACATGGCTCTGTGTGTCCTATATTGGAAACTGATCGACCACCCTTGGTGTCACATAGCATCCTTTTGAGGTTCTTCCGATTTCTATACTGAAATCTCGGAATAACACCTACAATGTTCTTTATCTCTTCATTTATATCGAAGATACTCCAATATTTACTTATGATGTCCCTAACCCTATAGCTATCAGAGGTGAATAAAGTCATAAATTTCACAACTGATGGGCTGTACTCAGTGCCTATATTACTATATGAGTTGTCAGGACCAAAGTATGGTGTAGCAATGGTTCTCCTCAAAGTAGGTACATCTCGTAAATTGCTCTCCACCTCATATTCCTTGTATCCTCTCTCTGACAACCTGCCCTTTAACAGATCTAATTCTGAGTTGAAACCCTCTATTGTAGGGTTGAGTCTAGAGGCCCTTATCCCCTGTCCTCTTATGATATTTTTAAATACAAATGAGGGATGCATGCTCGATCTCTTTAGCAGCGAATTGCTATAACAGGCTTTACGAAAAATCCCTGTGTTAATCATCCCATTGGGCAACTTCTCTATATACAAATCAAGGAACTCAATCTTGTTCCTTGAATAATTCAGCGTGAAGATAAGGAAGCCCATTAGGCTGTTCATGGTTCTAAGAAATAATTCTAGTTGTTCAACTGTTCCTTTCCATAAAAGGAAGACGTCATCGACAAAACGTCGGTAAAATGTAACCTGTTCTACAAATAATTCTGTTTTAAATAACACCTCCTCCTCCCAGTGTGCCAATACCATATTAGCATAGCTATTGGCGCACGGGGTGCCCATGGCAACCCCATCCACCTGTTTGTATATAGTGTCATCAAACATAAATATGTTATTGTTCAAAACCATGTCCAAGAAATATGATATTAAATCTATCTTATCCGTGCTATAGTCACTGTGTTTCTTTAGGTAGTCAGTGATAAAACACAATCCTTCCTTTTTCGGTATAACTGTGAATAGTGACTGTATATCTAATGTTGCAAAAATGAGAGATTCCGATTCACATTGATCACCAATACATTCATATAAATCTAATAAAAATTGTTTCGAGTCTCTTAGTACAAACTTGTTGTTATTTAACACAGGTCTAAGATTCTTCTCTATATACACAGATAGGTGTTCAGTTACCCAATTCCGTCCTGAGACTATCGGTCTCATAGGAGGATTAACCGGTTCTTATGGATTTTCGTAATCCATGCATGATCGGAATTAGTGGTTCTTTAATCAGTAAATAGCCAAATAAATCTTCATCAATCCTATTATTATGAAGGAAATCCATTAATATATCCTTGATTGTTGAGATAATGTTCTCTTTAACATTTGAATCAATAATTTGATAAAATCTATCACCTAGCATGTCTTTCATGGCTACAAAATATTGATTTAGATCCATGACCACAGTCCTCCCTCCCTTGTCTGCTGGCCTGACTTCAATGGTGTCAGCCTGCAGGCTCCTTAACCCCAATCTCTCACCATGGGTTAAGTTATCAGAGTTGAAGTGCCTCCTATCTCTGTGTTCATTATAGTACTTGTGCAATTCATCTTCTGTTAGCCGTTGATAGGTCTCTACTAAGGGATGATTTATGGGAACAAAATCACTGAGTTTCTTAAATATGAATTTCCTATCTGTTGGTTGTGTATGGTTAATGTCTTTAAATTGTAGTTTCAACATTACGTTCCTACAAAATAATTTCAGGTCTGATATAGTCTCCGTTATCCTGCTGTTACTTTTGGGTATGAAATTCATGCCCTTTTCCAATAGGGAAATCTCATCATTCGTTAAAACTCTATTGGATAAATTGAATACCGAACTAACAATTATTTCTTCCACATTTTCCTCAATGTTTGGTTCTGAGGAAACTCTTCCGAGTATTTTCTTTTTTGGCGCCCTCTGCTCACAGAACGAGTGCGCCTTGGGCCCTTTTCCAAGCGTACAATTTTAAAAACAAATCTCATCACACATCTGACATGTCATATATATATGTGACCCGAAGCGAGTGGATATAAGATGAATCAATCTATAAAATACAATACTAAGTATATACCTAACCTACCTCATGCTAACATATGTAATAAATTGCCTTATATTGCACTATATATATGTGCACACATTAGCAAAATAAAAATGTAGTAGACCTACATATGTAGGTATACACATACCATATTTCACATATATTGTCTAAAAGGCCCTTAAAATATGAAAATTATTATTGTCTGACATATTTTCCAATCGGAGAGGCTATCGATACTTTACTTTTTTTTTATTTTGCTAATGTGTGCACATATATATAGTGCAATATAAGGCAATTTATTACATATGTTAGCATGAGGTAGGATAGGTATATACTTAGTATTGTATTTTATAGATTGATTCATCTTATATCCACTCGCTTCGGGTCACATATATATATGACATGTCAGATGTGTGATGAGATTTGTTTTTAAAATTGTATTTATGTTGTTTTCCACACTTAATGATTATATTTGATGAAATGATCCCTGGGTGCTATTGCTGTTGCAGCGATGTAACTGTTTTTAATTAGTGTTTAAATTTAATGATAATGGATTTGAATGTTAATGTTCCTTTAAGAACAGTGATTTTTTGAATGTTTCCCGCCGATTTATGTATTTAAATCCTCCTGTGACATGATTTTAACTGGTCTGATGAAGCATTTGCGAAAGCGCTCACCGTTGTTTTTTATGTGCACCTTCATTAAATCTTTCAATACATGAAGTGTCTGGAGACTGTTCTTGGTACAACAAGCAGTGGAAATATTCGATATTATTGGTGAACTTCTGACTATTTTTTGACTTTATGCTCTTCATTGCTTTGCTCTTGGCTGGTGTTTTATATGTCATCTCTGTCTGCTTTTTACCGAGAGCATTAACCCCAAGAGGTACCTGTGAATCGTTTTTATTTATATAATAGGTATGCGGTAGTATGGCTCAGCCGATGGATGCGGCTCCCACAACCCAATTACTTGTCTGTATTGAAGACTCTCGGTTCCTCTATATCAGCTAGATGGGAGCAGATTGTATGAGGAACACACAAATAATATGATTAATTCACTGGGCAGGCTGCTGATTCCGTACAGTTGAATGCCATGCCGTCGCCTAATGGGCAGCCATTCCCGATACTGTAGTCATGTAGTCCGAAGTAATAGGCATCACAAGGTAATATTGTAGTCCTCGCTCCCACCCAGGGGTGTGAGTGACAGATGCAAGCACCAATGTTGGTGCATTTGCAAGTGCGGGAGCGAGCGGGTGTAAGTGTGTTTGGCTACCAGTATGCGAGTATTGCACTGGTAAAGCAATGTAGAAGCTAACTGAATGTAAGAAGCTGTAACCAGAGGTCAGCAGTGCTTAACACCGCGCAAACCCAAGCACACCCGCTCACAACTGCTTTAATGTGCCTTACTTCCTCCATATCCAATGGCCTTATTCTGCCCTGCAACCAAATAAACGTCCTCTGCAAGTGTCGGAACCAGGACCCTGCACGCACAGCTAATGTGAATTACCAATACTTCATGGCAGATATACAGACAACGGACAGTACCACAAACATATAATATAGCACAGTCATTCAACAGTATAGGAATGTATCCCATTATGTAGATGTATATGTGAGTGTTTATGTCCAGCATATAGGTACATACATATATAGAGATATATCAGGAACATACATGTGGCAACAAAGCATTACAAATGAATGAAACGGGAAACACAAGCGACGCCTGTAATATGTAGTGGTGTTGTTCTATGTGATCTCAAGACTCCCTCAGACAGATATGTGTCATTCATACACGCAAATAGTTGTACATTGGCCATATACATCACTCTGTGCATGTAATGTACATTAACACAACAGTACCTGTCCAATCATTATGTGTGAACAGTACTCTTGTAAGGTGCTGTGTGCAACATCATCATCATTATAAAGGTAAATGGGGTAACTATAGAGGGACAGGTAGTGTTGTGTGTACAATGGGGTCGTCCTCATCACATGTACCTGGACCATTTAGGAGTGATGTGCATACCAGGATCGTGCGCCTGAGGGACAGGGGTGAGGATAACAGGAGTATGTTGTGATGCATATTACAAGGGTTACATGTGTCCAGTGGGCACGTGTGTGAAATGGACAGCTATGTATAGAGCAGATGTTGTCCTAGGAGCCGATTGACCTTATGTTTCCGTAGATGAGGGGCGGATGTAGGGGAAGGAGTGTGGGTATGGCCATGGAGGATAGGTAGGGTGGGATCACAGAAAAGACAGCATACAGGGTTAGTATATGACACATGTGGGGGGATACATCCCAGACGGGGATAGGTGTTCGGCATTCACAAGCCGATGGGAACAGTGGGACGGAGGTCCCCATCCATGGGCAACCACCACTGCACCTAAACAGCTGCAAAGGAGGCAGTGCTGGGGGCTGTCCAGGAGGGGCAGAATCACCCTGTAAATATGACACTCTGCCCTTGAGCTTGCGTATCTGGCTTCGGAACCCCTTAGTGAGCCCCCAACGCAACACGTCCGGAACCGAATGACAGCAGACATGCACCTGTCTGGTCCTGCTCCCAAAGGGGACATGCTCCATCCTAGTGGTGGTACCACCAGAAGGTTTTGCAGAGCCAACAGAGGTTGATGTCCAAGGCTGGGCCCCAGATGTTCTAGTGCCCGGTGCCATGATCAGCTGAAGTGGGACAGGAGGTTCTGCCGGGACCTCCCAACCCATTCAGCCTATGGTGTTGCAGTTTAAACCCACATATGGCTTAGTGATAGACAACAGCATACAGGATTACCTACACCAGTATGCATAGATATCACCATCAACCCAACACAACAGATGGTATACATTTGCAGAAGGAGCACAACACATGCATATATACTGCATGCCATCTGTACAATGTGTTAAAAAAACACAAGAATTGACTGTAACACTGTTAAAGGTGGAAGTCCTTTGTGCCAACACACAAAGTAAATTTATTCCAGTAGGTAAAGTAACCAGTAATATAAAGAAACCCCAATAGTATGCAGTCCACGTACTGTCCTTAGTGTGCAATCTTCTTGATCTGTACAATGTGTAGCAGATGTGTGACTGCAGCTATGAACAGTTGCCCATTATTGGCTTGTCACTGGGAACCCCAGACAGTGTCTGTCATACCACTGTTTCATGTGACACATGTCCAGTCAGGGATGCGATGGCAGTAACACATCCCTATCATCATGTACTGACTGCAATCCTCACACTATGCTTCTGCTGTGCACAGATGTGGGTTCAGTGTGTAACATAGGAAACAAATGGTTGCACACACTGACCAGTTCACAGATGGCCCTACAGATGGGAGTCCCTCACGAACAGAGTACTGTCATGTCTGTATTAAAACATGCAGAATAGCCATTACCACACATATGTTAAACAGGCAGTAGTCTCAATGCAGCATAGCTACACTTACATGCTGTAGTCATGTGTGGCACATCACCCTCCTGTATTTAGGCCATTTCTCACTGTGTATAATGTTTGAGGTACATCCAGATATCATCTGTGATGCCGTGTCAGAATACCACATCCAGGTATCACTCACAGCGACTGTCATGGTCAAATACCAACATGTTTTCCCTAGATAGTGTACTGTGTTTATCATGCGAATGGCTATGGGAACACCATCACAGCTGCTCCACATGCAATCAGCTAGAGAAGGACTGTAATAGGTGCAGAGGCCATCACCTGACCATGTCCATCACTTACAATACACATGCTGCTGAGGAGCAGGTGTACTCCTTCACATCCACCAGAGAGTGTGTGGGTGGGACAGGCAAAGTACACCAGTGAAGGCATGGAGACTTAACCCTAAGCATCATCTGCCACACGCCTAGCAGTACAGGGGTCAAACCCCTGACTGATTACTCATTACTATTACATGTGCATGATGTTACTACATGTGCCACAAAGGTGACATGTTGCTGTGTATAAGAACATATATGTGTGTAGGTGAGTGACATCTGCAACAGCGATATAGTAGACATACATTAGGTGTGGCACACATGGCTGGCCACGTGAACGGATGCCATTGTCACCACAACCACACTCTCTAATGGACATGCATTGACACTCTTTGCCAGGGCCACAAATACACAGCCTAACTACTTAGTTTGCCACACTGTAGTAATGCACAGGACTACATGCACCACAGAGGATATCTGGAGGTTCTATGGGCTAGGGCATGTGAAAGTGTTTGACATCTGTTGGTATGTCAACGAGGGTTATACTGGAAGTGAATGTGGTTGGGAGCATCATAACCCACACACAGACACAAGGTGCCAGTACTGGCATGCATGTATGCATTGCTTCATGGGTGTGTAGTGGTTGGCTGTGCAAGATGGCTGTAAAAGGCTGGGTGATCCTTGGCATCATGTCACCCGACAATGGTGTGCAGTGCAGGGGTGTACTGTCTGCAATGTCCCACACAGATGGGTACTGCATGATCTGCCCTGACATTCTGGTTACCAATGTGTATGGCCATAGCTTTGCAATGCATTCCATGTCTGTGTTTGATAGTCCTTCACATGGACATTGCCTGGGATGTGCATGTCCCACAATACTGTACAGTGACATGTACAGGTGTACCTGGTTTGTCAGGCACATGTTGTGTACACAGCCTGTTATCCCCCGATATGCCAATACTGGCCTGGTGTGGCGAAACCTGCTTATAGTGAGCAGGTCGACCCTGCACCTGCATTGATAGTATGATACAGGTATTCCGTGGTGTCAGTGACATGGGTCCATACAGGGCACGTGTGTACAGCATTGTATGGCCTCTGTGGATCACATTTGATGGCACCACATATGCTGCAGGCATTCAGTGTGGAACAGTGAATGCACAATGCCCGCATATATGTGCCTATTGTACCGCTGTACAGGGTGCCATGTCCTCTGCAGGCCACTGCATTCACACCATGCCTACTATCTGTCATCAACGTGCATGGTACTAGCAACATAGCGGGATATCCTAGGCAAGTTTGTTTGTGCATGACACATGGGTGCGGGACATATACTGGTACTAGTAGGGTTGCATACTTTGTTCACCAGGCCTTTTGCCAGATGTAGGGGTATGGCTTGCCAATACAGTTCCATGGCTGACTGACAGCTGTACTCCTTGTGAGGTGGACAATGTGTCATAAGATGGACACCATATAAGAAAACTAGAAAATCCACTACCCAACATGTCCAATGGTAAGACACTCACAGCCACCTCTACACAGGCTCTGACAGACAAACACACACTTGCCATGTCCTGTATACAAACCCCTACATACCGTATCACACTGCAGCAATATGCTTTTTAGGGCATGTACTACGGCGAATACTGCAATGTAGCATGCCTACAGGTGTATACCTAGGTGGGTGACAACAGCAGGAATGACAAAGGTGGTCATGTGATTTGTACAGAGAGTGCATACTCTACAAAGCACTGTACTTGTCTCACACAGGCAGGCACACACACTTGGCAAGTCTGGGATTAGAACACTGACCTAAGTACTTTAGCACACTACAGCATTACACAGTTACAGAATGCGCTACCCAGATTACTGGGTTACAGTACTCCCAGAGATGTATTTCTAGGTGGGTGACATCATCAGCCTTGCCAAAGGTGGATATAGGAATGGTATGGAGTGTGAGCAGTCTAAAAGCATTATTCAGTCCTCAGGCAGATGGGGACAAACACGCACACACACTTGGCAAGTCTGGGATTAGAACACCAACCTAACTAATTAATTACACTACAGCATTACGAAGTTAAAGAACGCTCTACTGGGAGTACTGGGACACAGCACTCCCAGAGGTGTATTTGTAGGTGGGTGACATCATCAGCCTTGCCAAAGGTGGGTATAAGAATTGTATGGAGTGTGAGCAGTCTAAAAGCATTATTCAGTCCTCAGGCAGATGGGGACAAACACACACACTTGACAAGCCTGGGATTAGAGCACCGACCTTACTACTTTATTACACTACAACATTACGCAGTTACAGTACGTGCTATCGAGATTACTAGGACACAGCATTCCCAGAGGTGTATTTTTAGGTGGGTGACATCATCAGCCTTGCCAAAGGTGGGTATAAGAATTGTATGGAGTGTGAGCAGTCTAAAAGCATTATTCAGTCCTCAGGCAGATGGGGACAAACACACACACACACACACACACACACACACACACACACACACACACACACACACACACACACACACACACACACACACACACACAACACCTGCCTATCTACAGATCACTATTACAATACTACATAGTTACGAGTCGCGCCACACAGACTACACATTTCAAGGCTGTCATTATGACCTTCTAGGAATGCAGACATCAACAGGGTTGCTGGCAGTTAAGATGTACATACTTATGAACCTGTGTGTTTAAAGTAGGAATCCATCCTGACCTGGAGTATGCCCATCTGTGGATTGGACGACTACTATCACTATACAGGGTTACAATGGCCATGCCCATACACAGAGGCACATAACCGACACAGGTGTCACTGGGCATGTTCACACACTTAGTAGCACAGGGCTGTTCGGAATGCACTATGTGTCCATCTACACAAGGTTATACTGGGCATGCTCATACACTTAGTAGCACAGGGCTGTCTGGGATGCACTCTGATTCTAAACACGGAAGGCCACAGTGGCCATGCTATTACAGTTAGATGTAAAGAACACATTGTAATGGGCTCTGGTGTTAGTAGTTGTCATTGTTAGCAGGAACACTGCTCTACATATATCTTTTACACGTCTGCTGCTGTCACTTTAGATGTACCATCCTATACCAAGCACAATACCACCACTTGCAGTGATGTCTTGCTAGGAGTGGAAACTGCTTGACCAACACAATGAGCCTTGTTAGGAGTGGCAACTGCTTGACCAACACAATGAGCCAATGTTCTGCTGTAAGTACGAGGTTGTCCAGTGTTTGTCATTCTAGGATGACATGACTGACAGTAGACAGGCCTTTGACACATATCACATGCATCCATGATTCAAGGGAGTGGGGATAATACCCAAGTCGCATTTGCCCATATAGTGCCTTTCCAAGGCAAATGTCCTAAACACAGGATAACACCCTGACACCTAGAGGACAACTGCATTTTATGCTTATGCTAACCAGTGCTAGATGTGTAGCATCCATAATCACAGCTGCTCACTGTAGATCCAACAATGGGGAGTACTGACATCTGTGCAGTGAGGAACACCTGGCTGAAGGCTCAGTAGTGCACAATAGCACTACCACCATATACCTCAGAACCAGACATGTGGGCCATAACACAGGTACGGACCGCTCCAAGTGGTGGTGTCCCCACATACATAGAGGCCACTAGCATGTACTGACCGGTACCCCCACGAAAGGCATCACAGATGAGTCAGGTGCAGGACAGTGTAAAATGCTGCATTCTAGGATGTAAACCTCAGACACCACCATGCCCTCGGACCACCAACACACATCCATACATGTTGTAGGACATATAAGAGTACACCACCATGTCACCCTTGACCAGTGGACTGTACCAAGCTCTACATCATCTGTAGAGAGTAGCCATGTACTGACACAGTTGCATCATGTGTTATGCAATACAATGATACCACTGTCTGTAACCAGGTTAGCTGTACACATACCAAGGGCCCACAGTTATTTACAGCATTAGCAGATGACTGTTGCTGTACACCAGTACACACCCTCATGTTTGGATATGACATACATGTACCTGCCCTGGATATGTACATGCCACACACACACGCAACATACATGTAAATAACATAGCTGTTGTTGTCCTTTGTGCAGACAGGTGACTACAGCCATTACACACATGCACATGGAATGTAGGTCCATGGCTGCTGAATGCTAACAGTACATAAGGTGTGATATCAGTGTTGACAGAGGTAACATTCCCTCTGTACCGGTCACCCATTACATGTATCATATCATGCAACAGTCCATGTGTCATGTATGTCATTACACATGTCCATCAATTGCAATGCCTACAAACATGCCCAAATGACAGGATTGTAGGACCTACACACATGTACATGTAGTGGTGTGCGTTCAGATACCATGCGTATGCAGTTGCTGATGTATGCAGGTGATATGTATCTTAGTACTTCATGCAGTTGCAATGCAGCCTCAACATTGCCAACTGTATATGGTTTACACTTGTAATAGGTGACTCCATAGTAAGACACACTGACGTCCCACTCACCAGACTGAGCAAGGAGAAGGTCACAGTAAGCTGCCTGTCCGGAGCTAGAATCCGCCACATAACACAAGCACTCAGGTCACTCCACAGCAAGTACAAATATGACTCAGTCATTGTACATGCCGGTGTGAACGACCTGAGACGTACCTCCCTGGACTACATGAAAAGAGACATAGAGGAGCTCTCTGATTATGTAGCCCAGGCCGGTATGACCTTGACCCTGAGCAGCATCTTACCCTCACCAAGAATGATGCCACAGTACAAAGACAAAATGATCAGTTTTAACAATTGGCTTAATTACTGGTGTCATTCTAAGGGGATCCAATGTCTGTCTGCTTGGGATGACATGCTTGACAAGCCACGCTGCTTCGCAAGGGATGGCTTGCACCTGTCACCCCTGGGCTTCCGGATATTGGCCAAGGCTCTTGCCACCCCATAGTGCCTTTTTTAGGCAAGGCTCAAATGACAAACCTACCTCCCTAGAAAACACAAGTGAAAAAAAACTAAGGGTAATGCTGCTCAATGCCAGAAGTCTAAACCTCATGATGCAAGCCCTCGAAGCCCTCCTCAGTATGGAGAACATCGATGTCTGTGCAGTGACTGAAACCTGGTTCAAGGCTCCTGAGAGCACCCCAGCACTATCAGGTTTTACCTCATATCATGCTTTCCGGCCCCAAAACTTGGACCGAACCACAAAAGGAGGGGAGTATCCATTTTCATCAAAGATACCCACACCTCCAGGTTAGTGGCAATGCGAAGCATCGGAGACTATCCAGGTGCAACTAACCATAGGCAAAACTGCCTTACAGTTTGTAGCATGCTACAGACCACCCTCTCAAACTCAGGAACCCCACACAGCCTTCCTGATGACACTGGAGAGTATGAATGTCTCTCCAAATACCATCATTTTGGGAGACTTCAACTACCCAAACATAGACTGGGAACATTACTCAAGCCCCAACACCCTAGCCCAAAGGTTCCTAGAATTCATAAACTCAAATGCAATGGAACAACTAGTCACCATTCCCACAAGAGGAAACAATATACTAGACCTGATCATCACAAACATGGGGACAAAATGCTCCACACCAGAAGTATATCCCTCTTTGGTAAGATCAGACCATAAATTAATCTCACTGGAAATCCACATCCGCCCCACCCCTGCACAAAGACCACAGTGAAGAACTTCTCAAAAGCAAACTTCACACTTCTTAAGACTGAAGTGGTATCCTTCAAGGCCCCTGGGCCAGTGGAAACCACAACCCACACTGCTGAATCCTTTTTAAATGCCTTCTATGGGCACCTTCAAGAATGCATGGATCATGCAATCCCAAATAAAACCAAGACCCATTCCCCAAAGGCAGGCCCAGTCTGGTGGACCCCAGCCATAAACAAACTTTACAACAGGAGGAGGAAGCTACTACATGACAGAGCAAAATCCCTAAAAGGGAAGGCGTCTCTGATCAGTACTAGCAAAAACTACGATCACTCATAAAATCATCCAAGGCCAACTTTGAGAAAAATCGCAAAAGACACAAAGACAATCACAAGGCCTTCTTTAGCTATGTTAGAAACCTGGGTGGAAACTCCCAGATATGCTCAGAGTTAGTCAAATGACACAAAATACACTGAACCCACTGACATTGCCAACATTCTGGCAGACAGGTTCCGTGCAAATTTCTCCTCCCCTCGCCCCCAGAAGGAGAAAAAACTAGCCCAGCGGAGTGTCGCCTCCCTAACATCTCAGATGGCGAGGTGGGGGCCGCCTCTCTAAAGCTAAAACACAGCATCAATGGGACGGATGGTGTCCCGGGCTGTGTGCTATATGAACTCAAGAGGAACTAAACACACCCATAAGGCTGCTCTTTAATCTTAGCCTTACTACAGGATACATACCCAAAGAGTGGCGTAGGGCAACAGTGGTCCCACTTCACAAAGGCGGTGCTTCTACGGACCCTGGAAATTACCGCCCCATAAGCTTGACGAGCCTGGTCTGCAAAGCTATGGAGAGGATCATTATGGAACTCATAAACAAAGACATTGGGGACCTACAGACATTGGATCCTACCCAATTTGGCTTTGTCAAGGGCAGATCCTGCCTTTTGAACTTGGTTGACTTTTTTGAAACAGTCATTAAGGCCATTGATGAGGGTAAGGCAGTTCACACAGCCTACCTTGACCTTGCAAAAGCCTTTGACACAATATTCTACTCGGGCATCATAGACAAACTCACCAGCTTAAATGTAAACCCATATGTCACAAGATGGGTTGCAAACTGGCTCAAGGACAGAACCCACAGGGTCAGAGTTGCTGGAGCTATGTCAGACTCTAAGCCAGTCACAAGCAGTGTCCCACAGGTCTCAGTCCTGGGACCCATCTTGTTCGGCATTTATTTTTCCGAGGTACAGGCAAACATAGGAGGATTGTGGCTGACAAAGTTCACAGATGACTGCAAACTGGGCGCCATAATTGATACTCCAGCGGACACAAACATCCTTCAGAGAGGCCTCATAGAAACGGATAATTGGTGCCAGAGCCATGGCCTTAAGCTGAGCCAAAAATGTATAGTCATACCCTTTGGGAAAAACAAGGTACCGACAAATTACCACATAAGCGGTAATCCATTAAGTACGGAAGAGGTAATCAGGGACCTAGGGAACCAGGTTGACAGTAACCTCTCATTTGACACTCACATTGCCAAAGTGGTTAGGAAGACCTTCTATATTGCCCACCTTATCATGAAGGGTTTCACATCTAGATCAAGAGAGGTCATTGTGCCCCTGTACTCTTCTCTTATCAGGCCAATGATTGAGTACAATGCCCCATTTGGGATGTATCTCACCTGACACCTGCAGCAGTTAGAAAGACCCCAAAAGTTCTTCACCAAGAGGATAAAGGGTCTTAAACATATGTCATATGCTGCCCGACTGAAAAAACTCCAGCTCTATTCAGTCGCATACCGCCTACTCAGAGGTGATCTGTGCCTGACGTACAAGGCCATGTCCAATCCTGAATTAATGGACATGCTCCACCTCAGAAAATCCAAATGCATCAGAGCCACGAGAACAAGTGACTTAAACCTCAACACAGAAATAAATAGGACGTGCTGGAGGGACAGATTCATAACCCAGAGGCTCCCTACTCTCTGGAACAGAATCCCAGTCCATGTTAGGCAGAGCCCCTCACTGACTCTATTCAAGAGAAATCTTGACGAGTGGATGGGAGATCGTAGGTTTATCCCGGGGGTCATCTCTGTGTCACTACTAGACAGAGGCATAGTAAACTAAACCCTAAAAGGGCGTAGTATTCTCATCCTAAGGGGTGGTGTAAGCCACATACACTCTGGCTAGGCTTATAAATGCCTTAGGGCAGATAGCCTAGTACGAACCTATGAACCTATGAACCTATGTATGGAAAGATGTACCTCAGGTATGGACAGATGTGTGGAAATAACTAAGTGGTGGGGCATCTTTGCAGATGGATGTTTGCTGAGGACAGCTCACAGGTGTGTCACAAGCGGTCCTACAATAACCTGTGTAACTGGTAAGCAATGGTTTAATTAATTGAAGGACATAACACACAACATAGACAGTGGTCAAGGTGACACCAAAGGTAAATCACTTGACACCTGTAACAGTTAAGACTTCCCGTGTGCATGTATCAGCACAGTTGCCAAAGAAAGCGTCAGTACACTTTGTAACGCATGCAATACTGCTGTAAGTCTGTCATACATATCATGAGCTAGGCAGGTGTTTGATTCACAGTACTGGCGTGTGTGGTTGCGTGTGTGTCCATATATGTCACGTATGGTGGGGAATACATCTCAATTGTTACTCACTCTCCTGTACACTAGTGTACACATCTGTACAGACTGCAATGTAGAAAGCAGGACATAGGCAGGGGCGTGTATCTCACACATGTGAGGTATGTGTATGTGCGTGACATAGGTGTATTCAATAGTGAATACCACAGTATGTGTATGTGTGTGTGTGTGTGTGTGTGTGTGTGTGTGTGTGTGTGTGTGTGTGTCTGGTCCCTGAAGTGAGGATGTATGTTACCATACTGAACTGATAAGACCCCTCCCCCATCCAGGTGATGCAATCTACTATCCGTGTTGATGTCCCCGATCTTAGGCCATACTGACTACCTGTACATGTGTATTCTCTGTGGCACGTTATGTAGGTGCCCAGTACTGTAATGATGATTTGCACATAGGCAGGGGTCCTCAACTCAACAGTAGAAACTGTGTGTGTGTGTGTGTGTTACTGTGTCGGTGAATCCGTGAGTGTGTGGGTGTGTTACTGTGTGTTGGCATCCTGTCATGGGAACGTGTATTACTGCTTCCCAATGAGGCATCACACTTCCCACTGACCTCTAACCTTGTAATCAGCTAGACAGCTGTCTTACCTCACCACTCCATGTAACTGTACCTGTGATGTCACCCAGTATAGATGCCATGTCTGTAGCCACAGTAGCTTAATACACAGCTCTCATGCTCTTGTATCTGTAGACATGTTTGGAACGTTGGACATTCTCACGGTTATGTGGCAGCTACATGGTGCATGCTGGTATATTCACACATACCTGTGAGTAGTCCACACTGACATATGGGACACTAACTGCAAACACTGACATCCACTGGCACATGCAATTAGACCTGAAGGAGGAAAGCAGAACATCATGACCAACATGCAGTTACTGTTGTTACACAAGACACATACTGTTAACAGTATGAAATGCATTGTACACCTGTAGTACATGGTATGTCTGCTGCCTGTCAACAGTACTCAACAATTGTAAACTACACTTATCTTCCTAGTCTGTTCACCCTGTGCATCAGACCATATGAGCATGTCCCTGCACCGATGGTGTGGATGTCAGGGATGCGGCACAGGCATCATCATATGCACAGGATGATAATGTTTGCCAGAGGCCTAGACTGCAACATTGGATGACATCATGTGTGTGGGTTAGGGCCTTTGATCTAATTGGGCGTGTGTGGATGTTATGCATGTGTGTGTTGTGGTGCCCTACATATGTTTACTGTGTGTGCGTGTATGTATGCACATAGTTCTGGCATGTGTCTGGCCTACACAGGGGTATTATTGACAGCTGTGGACTGTACAGGCCAGGTTTTACAGTGACATGTGACCTGTGCCTGCCAGGGGTTGCATGGGCACTACCAGGCAGAGGTGCAAATTGGGTACTGTCTGATGACACTTGTACACTGGAACCGTGTCCCTGTTGGGACCATCCAGGGCCACGTGCACATGGCCTGCTGTGTCGTGGTGTGGACAGCACATCACCAGCTGCACTGCTGCTGCTACCACCACTATGGGAGCAGACATGTGAGGTAGCTCATTCACGTAGACCTGAAACAGGTGATGTAGCAGGCCTACGTCCACGTGCCCGATGCCTCACTCCTACCAGATGTTCCAACACAGACAGCTCACGCTCGCGGATTGTCATGCCACGGTCAAGGACTCCAACCATGTCACCCAACTGTCTATCCAAAGCTTCAGCAATCTGCAGTTGAACATTTACCATTGCCTGGATGTTGTTGTTTAAAGAATGGACAGCAGCCCTCTGAAGCCTCTGATCTTCTCCGTTGTGCCATTCAGCATGTGCTTGTGCCTCCATTACAGCCTGAAACATGCATCTGGTGACACCAGCTGCTGCGCTCTGTCTTGCAGGGCCATGTTGACCAGAGGTCCTCCTATGACCAGCACTGGCCACGTGCCTGTGTGGGGCACCACCAGTCAGTTGGCTGACACCATGGTGTGCAGGCACACCTTCCATAGCCCCCACACTTTCCTGTTCCAAGCTACCGCACGCCAGCTGTCCTTCCTCTATGGCCACTGGTGATGGGGTATGTGTAGGCATGGGATCTGTGTGCGGGGATGAGGGGGATATAGGTGGAATGGCAACCAATGGCACAGATTCAGCCCCTGACAACCCTACCTGTGCCTCAATCATACGGTCATCATCACTGCTAGAGTCTGTGGGGACACTAACATCAAATGGACTGCAGGAGGGCAACGCACCTACATCACCTGTGAGGGGCAGACAAAAACTGTTCATTACAATCTATACAATAGACACAGACACACACACATAGACACACACGCTATGGCACCCAACATGCATGTGATATGACAGAAGGCATGTAACATGCATGTGATACGGCAGACGGCATGCAGCGCAGACAAGGTGCAGTAGTGACTTACCAAGCAACTCCAGGCTTGGTGGTTGAGAGACACCCACCTCCACAATATCAGCCAAGGCTTGTGGATGTTGTTCTGCAGGTGTCCCCAGGTTGGCCAGTAGCTCCTCGGTACGTGTGAGTGGGGGCTGGGTTGGTGGTCCACCACCTGTTGCACCTTGTTCCCTGGTGATTGCATTCGCACACTGTTTCGCCCATCTAATGAGGTCTGTACAGTGTCTGCGCACCTGCTGGTATGTGCAGTTGTGGCCACCCACATCATTAACCCTCCTGCGAAGTTCCATCCACAGGGCATCCCGCTGCTGTGCATCCTGTGGCACATGGCTGAACAGAATATCATGATTGTCATGTAGGTATGGGATGAGGTCCTCATCCTCCAAGCGGGTATAAGGGGGTAGCCTTGCACGTGGCATACCTGGAAGACATAATGATGGAGACAGGTCACAGTAACTCACAGAGACATGCAGAGCTACAGCTGAACATACATGTGTATCACATTTATTATGTTTAAATAGTTGTCTTTGCAAATTTACATGACACTGACACCACTGACATGTTTGTGTCACACACATGTGACAGTCAATGGTGAATGGATATTATCACCATATATTTGTGTGTGTCACCTGATTACATTGCTCATACTCCATGTGGATGCTGTCTTGATGTGGGCATGTCTGCTTGCCTGTACTGGTGTTCCTACCTATCAGCACATGGCTGAATGTGTCCACATTAATGCAATCGACCTTGATGCTGTGTATATGTCACATATAAAGACTTACACTGCCTTAACGGACATGACCTGTGACCCTGCAGACTTGCTCACGGAAGGTTTTACATGTATGTGTTCTGCCATATACATCTACATGGCACTGTACAGCAATTCAACATCCTGCCATGTATCACCTGTGTTGCACAAGTGATACATATGGGACACTGGCTAGTCAGATGGTATTTTCAGGGATGGATATCAACTATAGCATGTACAGTCAAAATCAACTAGTAGGCTATATGCCCTGGGCCATGTATGAATCTAGGATGAAAGGTTACCTAGCTGTAGCTGACAGGTGGGTCTCTGGGGCCAGGTGGAGCAGTACCACATAACTGATCCACAGGGTTAATGATGCATTTACCATGCGGTCATCACACCATGTCTGAGAGGGGGGCAATGTGCAGCTTTGCTGGACAGGAATGCATAGTATGGCAGGACTATGTAAAGTGTATGGGACAAGGATCTGTCCAGCATGTGGTGATCCTAGTACTAGGAAGGTGGATGTCCATGAAGTATGTGTTTGAGATCAGGATGTGTACGTGTAGCATGTCCAACATCACTGGGTTGGACATGGATTTATTTAGGGTATGCATCATGCTACATAGTGAAGATGGGGAATGGGAAGTCTGGTGTAGGCCATCTGAACATGGCCAATACCCCTTAAAGGAAATATGCAATCTGTAATGGGTCACTTGAGTGTTGTGTATGGCTGGACAATGATTTCTATATTCATGGATGGCACCCTGTCATGATTAGGGTTGCCAGATACGACTACCTGACAGGTGTGGTGATGTAACTATCACAGGAAAGAGAACTGCCCAGCTGCATCCCTTACACACAGTGTCCATTATGTTGACCACTGCCTAGGTGGTAGTTCATGGGTACAGGGTTATTAACATAGGGGTGACAATGCAATATGTAGCTGTCAGATCGTGGCCATATGTCACACACACCTCACCCACACAGCCCCTTCTGTATGTTGTCCACAACACTCTGAGTCGGCTATTGCTCTGTCATTGCTAGGTCATAGTCATTTGCATACGTCAATAGACAGATGCCTTCTGTTAGTCTGTGTGGTATGGACTACAATGAGGGGGAGTACAATTAATTAACCCTGTCTTACTGTAGCTGGCACAGGTGTGATGTGCATGTATTATTCAGACACCTTCTGTAGTGTTGATTCTGCCAGCAGTCCCATTGCAAAACACTCCTGTGACATAGGAATGTACATCTAGTATACCGAGTGTAGGTGGAACATAGGATGATGTCCTATGACCTGGCAAGGTTATGATATGCAGTGTGAAATCAACCTTACTGTCATCTACATCTGTACTGCTGACATCAAATAATTTGATCAAGGTTCATGGCCTTTCAGACCAGACTCAGCAGGGTAGTAGTGCAGTACTTCCCGTTATCAGTGGTGTCTCCCCCTTTGTGGGTTGTGATACCTGTTGGTGTGCACCATTCAGTGTGTACACAGCCTGACATGAAGCTATGTTTTACATGATGCATATGTGGAGAGCAACTTGTTTTGCCATATGTGTATGATACAACCTGGGATGTGGACAGGTCCCATGCAACCTGAGTGCAGCTTGTACCTGCATAGTTGTGGGTACAAGGGCTCTGTGGTGTACATGGTTATATGATTGTGTACCTGTTGGGGGGGGGCAGTGTATTTATGCTATCCAAGACCCTATCTGGATTGCTTATTCATGCTCAGCACTTGTTCAGAACTTGTAAGCACTACATAAGCTACTAATTACTATAGCACTCAATCTTCCTCATTACCTAGAGGTACACAGGTTCTGTACATACTTTTCTCACATGCTTAGAGTAAAATAGCTCTTGTACTCACTTTCTTCACTTATCTAGAGGAACATAGTTTTATATTCAGGCATGTCCAAGGGTCAGCTACCAGTGTTCTCTCCTGTCTATCTGATGACTCTGGACATCTTGAGGCAATGTAGACATTGCCTCATGTACATAGACAACCCTCTCCACCTACCACCCAACCCTACAACCTGTGAGAGATGCACTTATCTAGCCAAACTGGAGGTAAAGCTCTCTCCAACCAAGACTGACCTTGACAGTCTCGTGGAGAAGGTAAACATTCGCACCACACCACACTCATCACATAGTCTCACTGAATCTACCCCACCATTCACTGGGAAAACTACTCGTGTACCAACTCATTAGCTCAACGCTTTCTGGAATTCATAAACACCAATGCCCGGGATCAACTTATCCACACACCCACCAGGGGCAGCAATATCCTAGACCTAGGCATTACCAACATGAGTGACCGGCGTTCCACAACTGAAGTCAACTCCTCGTTGGTCCGATCCGACCATAAGCTGAACACCCTTGATATCCACATTCCGCCCCCACCCCCCATTAAGGGAACCACAGTATAATATGTCTACAAAGCCAACTTCATGCTTCTTAAGACAGACATGGTGAACCTCATGACACCCATGCAGATGGACAATACAGTTACAACTGCTGAATCCTACACAAATGCACTCTATAAGCACTTACACGAGTGCATGGATCGTGCTATCCCAAACAAAACCAAGATGCTATACTCCTAATTAAGGAAGCCAATCTGGTGGTCCCCTGCCATAAACAAACTGTACAACAGAAGGAAGACACTGTTGCAAAGGAGAGTACAATCCCATGAGTGGAGGAGCTCCCTGATCAGCTTCAGTAAAAAGGTGAGATCCCTTATAGGATCCTCCAAAGCTAGCTACAGAAACAAAACCACCACTAATTCCAATGACAACCACAAAGCATTCTATAGCTATGTCAAATATCTCGATGTCAACACCCAGATCTGCTCTGAGTTACAGCACAAAGGCACGAACATTACAGAACCAACTGATATTGCCAACATTCTGGCAGATATGTTCAGTGCTACCTTTCCCCCCTCTCACTCCCTAAAGAGCCCATATCTATACAGGAAGAGTGCAGAGTCCCTGTAATCACAACTATGCTGGATAAAGCTGCACACTCTAAAGCCAATATCACAGCATCCATGGGACTGGACAACATCCCAGACTGCGTTTTACACGAACGTCAGAATGTACTGGCTCCCCACCTATGCACCATGTTCAATAATAGCCTCGCATTGGGCTTTGTACCCCCCTGAATGGCACACAGCAACAGTTATCCCACTCCACAAAAGTGGCGCCACAATGGACCACAGGACCTATTGCCCTATAGGCCTGACTAGCCTGGTCTGCAAGGCTATGGAGCACATCATCATGGATCTCAGTCACAGAGACATTGGGTACCTCCAAACCTTTGACCCCTCTCAGTTTGGCTTTGTTAAGGGCAGACCATGCCTCCTAAACCTGGTGGACTTCTTAGAGACAGTTACCAAGGCATTAGATGAGGGTAAGGAGGTCCACACAGACTACCTTGATCTCTCAAAGGCTTTCAACACCATTCCCCATTCTGGTATTATCTACATACCCATCCACCTGAACATTAACCCATACGTCATGTGATAGTTTGCAAAGTGGCTCACGGACAGAACCCACACAGTGGGAGTTGCATACCCTAGGTCCGACTGGATACCAGTTACAAGTGGCATCCCCCAGAGCTCAGTCCTAGCACCCGTCATGTTCGGTATATAATTCTCTGACGTACAGGCAAGCACAGGTGGGCTTTGGCTGAAAAGGTTTGCAGACGACTGCAAACGAGGGGCCATAATTGTTTCCCCAGCTGATACAGACACCCTCTGGAAGGGTCACACTGAGACGGATACCTGGTATCAATATCATGTCCTCAAGCTGAATGCCAAAAAGTGCATAGTCATCCCCTTTGGATATAACTAATTACCCGCGGTCTACCACATAGGTGCTAGTCCCCTACATACAAAAAAGTAATAAGGGATCTGGGAACCCCAGTAGATAGCAATCTCTCATTCGATACCCATAATGACAAGGTGGTTAGAATATCCTTCTATGTGGCCCCCCCTAATCTCTAGTGGGTTTGCATCCAGAACAAAGGAAGCCATTGTGCCTCTCTACTCATGACTTATTAGACCCATTAAAGAATACAACACCCCATTTGGGATGTACCTTACAAGACAACTGCAACAGCTTGGAAGACCACAACAGTACCACACCAAGAGGATTACTGACCTCAGACAGATGACCTATGCAGCCCAACCTAAGAAACTCCAGCTGTACTCGGTTGCATACCGTATACTCACGGGTGATCTCTGCTTGACATACAAAGCCCATGTCCAACCCAGTATTGCTGGATATGTGCCACCTAAACAGAAGCCCCTGAGAGCCACATGTTCTAGGGATATACACCTAACCACAACGATGACTAGGACGTGCTGGATGGATAGATTCCTGACCCGGAGACTCCCCATGCTTTGGAACATGATTCCAATGTACATCAGGCAGGGCCCCTCACTAGCACTCTTCAAGGGAAACCTTGACGGGTGGATGGGAGACAGACATGTACCCTGGGGATCACTGCAGTGGCTCTGCTGGACAGAGGCACAGGGAACTAATGGCTCTGCCGTTCAGAGGCACAGGGAACTAACCTAAGGGAGTGGCGAAAGCCAACACACTCTAGCTAGGCTTATAAATATCCTTGGGCAGACAGCCTAGTACCTACTTTTGCACTTATTACATGTCTTATGTGCATGGATAGTTAACTAGCTCTTCCATTTTACTTTGCTATCATGCTGATAAACTGTCGGGTGACTACAAGTCATATGTATCCTGTTATTGTGTATTGTAAATACCAATAGACATAACTAATGTTTGCCTAACATAACAGTAATGCTATGTAACTTGTAATACATATCTGCCTACAATTCTTTACATTACGCAGTTATTGGCACAATATCCCACAATGCAAATCATAATTGCACAGTGGGCCAACCTTCGACATGTTATTCTCAGTAATACACCCATACATATGCCTACTGTTACAATATATCAACATATACTATCCTTTGTTATAGCACATACTTGTTGGACCAGCCCTGCCACTGACAGTGGCTGGTGAGGAATATTTGGGTTCAAAGCCCTTATATAGCATCCCTTGTGGTGTATGCGGTATTTGACTTGTGACCTACAGCAGTACACACATAAATACTACAAGTGTTACTATGCTCAACAATACATCACTACAAGATAACTGTTTCCACTATATGGATTGCGTGCACTTTAAATATTACAGAACAGGTACTACATACACAGACATACTGAGTGTTCTACATACCTTATTAGTAACCCGAGGTGTCGTTGACTGTTAATTCAATCCTTTTCAGTTTGTGTTTCAATCTTCTTTGTAACGTTCTGCTGGTATATACAGATGGTTTGAATGTGTGATAAGCCATCCTTTTCTAGTTAAATATCGGTAACATGTGCTATCCTGACCACCAATTGGTGTTCCAAAGTTGTTAATTAGATGCACATCAGCTGTGCAGCTACTCCATTAGCCAATACCATGGCAAAAGTGGTGTATAACTGAGTACTCCACTTGGGCGTTGTCTGTTTGCCTTACTTTCGAGGAAGACGGCCTGGATGTGTTGTTTGTGATGTATTTCAACAGCTGTATGGAGACAGACAGAGATATATTAGCTTCATGACTCCCGTGAATTGTGTGTGATGGCTAGAAGATGTTGTTCTACATGTGAGTACAGCTGTTATATTTCAGAACATTGCTACTCTACATGTGAGTACAGCTGTTATATTTCAGAACATTGCTACTTATGCAGGGTTTGTTTGTACCTGATACTTCTGCAGATGTTTCAGTCTGGCAAGGATGTTTGGGCAGCCCAAGGCTGTATGGCTATGCATGAACTGTTAGGTGGTTTACAGTGTGCTCACCAGACATCCTTGGTTTGGTGTACACGTGTATCATACTGTGCTGTTAATCAGTAACTGGTAAGACTTCCCGGTGTACACACAACCCTCTGAAACGGGATTAGTGCAAACAAACCCTGTAACATCAGCAGCTGTTCCATTGTATAACAGCAACTATTTCACACAGGGCCATGTTAGTGTGTCTCTGACAAGGTATGTTAAGGCTTCTGCAGATGTCGTACAGTGAATGAATGATTTGTGATGTCATTACAGTTTGTATTGTAATTTGTGTGGGTGTGGGGGTGATGTTCGTGGGTGTACATAGCAGATGCAGGTGTGTAGGAGCTGCTTTTATACATAATCGATATGTGCGTGAGGGTTCCTTCCCTATTTGAACACCTATCCTTTAATGGACTAATACTATGGTAATTGCAGGCTGATTCATTAAGGCACTGTTAACTGGCTCCTGTATAGCATGCAGGTGATATTAGTCCTTGAATCCTTTCGGCAACACATCGGAATGTAATAAAGTGTTGTTACATGAAAGCTGTGTATTTCTGTCATAGGTATTTCCAGTCATTGGAGTTGTTTTGGAGACTGACCCTCTTTGGCTAGGGTTGCCACCTTTTCAAATGGCCATAATGGGACATTTTCGGAACACACATCAGATTTTACAGGCCGACACAAACCCACGGTCAGTACAAGGGATAGAACTTTCCTTTTTTGCCTAAATATAAGCTTATTCTTGTAGCAGTTTAGTTGCTTATCCTGTTTCTTGTAATATGTAGGTATTTTAGATACAGAAAGAACTATTGTATTCAACTATCACATTACATATGGGACATAATTATGTCCTACAATCTCAGGACATTTGCCACGTTTAATATATGTGTTCAGGACACAACCGCCCAAGGAGGGACTGTCCCTTGCAAAGTGGAACAGGTGGTAACCCTATCATTGGCTCATGTCCATAGCACATATTTGTAATAGTGTATAGGCATATACTCTCCATATCCTTTGTTCATAAAGTTTGGTCATGGCTGAATGTGTGATTGCTATGGTCCATGTTATACTCATATATGAACACTTCAACCGTTGTATACGGGATACCTATGGAATCCCAAAACCACACAATTCAGACACCCACAGTACCAGGCCCAGACTCCCATACTCCACATTACCAACAGCGACAGTAACTCGCGAAAGTAACACAAACATGGAACATACACACGCACACACAGACACACTGCTACCCACCACGTGCAAACAAACCATCCTACACTACATATGAGCAGGTGGGCAAGCTCCCCTACACCCCCGATGTGGGTGTCTGTGCCCCCCATACACCCCCTACTTTAATATTCAACCTCCTAGATCGCACAAACAGACGCACAAAGCAAACCCACACCCACACATTACAGTCCCCAGGAACACACATCACACTCAGAACACACACTTACACACACTACAGCCCTCAGAAACACACTTACACACAGTAACCTACCTGAACCGCAACACCAGAAGCACTGACTAAATGTCTCTTAACATCAGGATTTTAAACCTTGCGCTTCTGGTGTTTTGGTACTGTGGTCTTTCGGATTTTAAGCCTTGTGATTACACGCGTTGGTATGTCAAGCAGTCGGTATGTGGTAGGTATCCCATTTATATGTACTTCCATGGTTATGTAGATGTTGTTAACCTATCTATATATCTACATATATATATATCCCCATATCTCGACATATCTCTCTCTCTCTCTATATATATATATATATATATATATATATATATATATATATATATATATAGATATATATATATATATATATATATATATATATATATATATATATATATATATATATATATATATATATATATATATATATATATATATATATATATATATATATATATATATATATATATATATATATATATATATATAGAGCATACACCTTTCATTGGGTACATGCCGGTTTGTCCTATTTCCACACATTCCTACCTTTTCTGTTTTAACCTGTCAGTATACACAGCTGCCATTGGTATATCTCAGGTAGCTTAGTGGTAGGTTATTGTGAAGATTGTGTACATGGTTGTGTGTTCTAATCCTGACAGTGGTAATTTTACCTCTCAGAGCAGGCACTGGTAGTGCAAGGGTGATTAACGCACATTTCAGCAGTTGTGTGTTCCAAATGTTTATTATTCTGTGGAATACTACCTATAGATGCAAGCTGTGGTTAAGGTATACTATGTAACATGTAAATCATCTGAGAAGATTCCTGTCACGGGTACTCCCCATTATTTGGAACTACATCCCTGATTACATTATACGAAACCCCTCACTAACACTCCAGGGAATCCTTGCAGAGTGGGTGGGGAACAGTGGATACACCCCAGGGAACCTGCAATTGGCTCTGCTCCACAGAGGGACAGTTAGTTAATCAATGGGGTGGCGACAGCAGACACTTTTTGACTATGCTTATGAGTGGCCTTGGGCAGTTAGGCATGTACCTACCTATGCATCTATGAACCTATACATACAGTATGGACACATGCTGATAGCTTAATTTACTGTTCAGGTATTGACTTACCTTGTGCCAATGGCAGTTGTGTGTACAATAGTTGAGGACTATCTATGTAGGATGCACACAGTAGACCACCTATACATGACAATTTACAGGTGGTCGTGTGTGTGTGCCATCCATGTTTGCTGTGTGTGCATGTGGAGAAGGGTGTCAGTCCATACGTGCCTACACTATCAGTGTGTGTGCTATAAGTTCTCTCTTTGCCAAGGCATGGGCATACTGAGAACTCCTCCATCTGCCTACTGGGGCTGGCACAGGGTGTTCATGGTCTGAGTCCCTCTGTGCCTGTGGGGCCCTTGGCAATGGTGGTGGGCTGTGAGGGCCTTTACCATTCTGTCCCTACTGCAGCTGTTTCTGCAGGATCATATTGTGTAGCATGGCACATACTATGAAGATGTGGGCACACGTGCCTGGAGAGTACTGCAAGGCTCCACCAGATATGTCCAAGCAACAGAAACGTGATTTCAGCATCCCAAACAAGCGCTCTATGATGATTCTGGTTTCTGAGTGTGCCTCATTATGGCATTCTTGTGTGGCTGTGTGTGCATTTCTGATGGGAGTCATCATCCACTGTTCCAGTGCATAGCCAGCATCCCCCACCAGGTGGCCGTATGGGATGTCCCCCCTGGCAAATACCTGATACAGCTGTGAGGCATGCCAGATGTGAGAGTCGTGATAGCTTCCAGGGCTGCCAGCACACACATCCATGATAATGCCCTGAGCATTGCACATGACCTGGCAGTTGATGGAGGGGTATCCCTTGCGGTTTATGTAGTGCTTACCCTGCTCACCAGCTGGTGTCTTGATGTGTATGTGCGTGCAGTCTATTGCACCCAGTACCTCTGGGTAGTCTGCCACACAGTGGAAGAGATGCATATTGCTGGCCAACTCCTGCATTTGGGGGAATTATATGTGCTCATTGGCATGTGGTAACATGGCATCCAGGAACTGGTGGAGTACCCTGGATGCTGATGCCTGTGAGATCCCCATGATATCCCCAGTTGGCCTTTGAAAGGTACCTGTGGCTAGTATTCTCAAGCTTACACATACCTTTGTGTCCACTGGAATGGGTTCCCCTCTGTTACTTCTGGCTCTCAGACATGGCCGGCACAGCTCATCAAGTTGCTGTATGGTGTCCCTGTCCACTCTGTAACACTCTACTATCTCCAGATCATGTAGCCCCTGGTAGGTTACCCTGGGTCTGAACACTCTTCTCCTCCTCTGGTGCCTGAGATGGTTGTCAGCATCATCCTCCACACCACCGTCAGTCTCCAACACATGCTGGTGAATCAAAGCTATGGCAGCCCCTAACATGTACATATTAAAAGTTCCCCATCAGTATACACCAATGGTGCAGAGTGTCTGGGAATACACAAGTGTGTGTGTGGGGCTTTCACACCTTATACTATTGTGCAATGGATGATGCTGGTGTAATTGGGTGTGTATGTGCAATTCCAGCTGCAGGGTATCTTAATTATGGGTTTTACAGCAGGTACTGCTATTGTGGGGCCTTTGGTGTTGACTTACGCTTGGCTGCCATGATTCATCTATTGCCCTTTACTTCACTTTTCAACCCGATTCCCCTTCAATTGTCAGGCATGCATCCAGCTGCCTGCTTTCTTATTTTGTACTTTCACAACCCAGGATTGTGTTGTAAAATGTGTTATGTAGCTGATCTACTGCAAGTTTGCTTTGTTCTGCTGTGTCAGTTCTCTTTTCTTTGCAGTACGGCACCTCCGCTTTCCTGTTCTGCAGATAGCTGCTAGCAGCCTTGTTAACTGTTGTCAATGGCCCACTGTGAGTTCCTAGGTGTTAATTACTCATTTGTACTCCAATTACCATGCTGCAGCATTTTCTTATTGTCTTCCCATATCCTTCCTGTTTCAGCTATGGTGCACGCCGCACACAGCCGTTTACTGGGTTTTGAGCACGTTTTCATCCACGTTCACATGCACTTTCGGTTACCTTGTGTGCTCTCAGCTAAGCAAAGCTATGGCTACTTCCACACTCCTATCGTGCAGCTTTGCTTAGCAACAGGCAACCTGGATTAGCAATGCTCCATTGTGCTTACAGCTATGGTGGCACACCCCTCTCTTGATGTCATGTTTACCTCCAGGCCACACCTTGGTGTTGTACTGCTACGCTGTGTGGTACATCCTTACGCTGGTGGGGAGTTTGCGATTCAGTATTACTTGACTCATTTGCATGGCATTAACTACTAATTCCTCGTTATCACGCAGAACACTGTCACAGACCCTTAACAACCCTTGCGCCATGGTTGTGGTGTAGCATGCATGCCATTGACTATTATGGGGAATTTATGAATTGTGTTACATTGCAGTTTTATGACATCTAAATATATTTTCATTGTGATCCCGTTTGCGCACCGATGCACTGCGGTTTTACTTTGCGTTAGTTTGGCCATGACATTAAATGTTATTTTTTATGTGTTCTGCATGTTTTTTTATGCCACTGGCTATATAATTAGCCATTGGCATATATACATTATAATACGTAAGTTTGGTCCACTTTCATGGCTCTGATTTTATGTTTGAAAAAATGTAAACCGTTTTTTTTGTTTACATTTCTTCATGTTTACTCTACGCCTGCACCACTTCATGAATCACTATATATCTTCATTTGCATGCTACACTGCTGTGCATGGGGTAATTAGCATATATGCACCAGGAGCTGCACAGCTCTGGCGTATGCTGGTAGTGCACATGGAAACAGCTCGTACCTGAATTTCTTGGCGGCCATATTTGGCGTTAGATCTTTCTAGTTTCTAGCTATTTCTAAGAGAAAACACAAGTCTAAGATAAACCTAAATCTAGAACACAGGCATAGTGATGATGAATTGGATGGTCAAGACAAAAATGCTTAATGCTCTCTGATTGTCTATATTTTTAAAATCACATTCCTGGTTCACATTACATCATTCTTCACACTTCTCTGGGTTCCCAGGCTAACAGAAACTACATTTACATTCTTTAGTAAGCTCACATGAGGTCAGGAAGCAAAGCCATAAAGGACATTTATGCATGCACATTCTGGCCTTTAACTCGGACCTTTAAACAATAGCAAGAATGCCTTCACCTAGACAGGCTGGAGCCAACTTTAAAGATCAAAGACAGTCATAAAATGCTTGACTTAGCTTCCTAACAGCAGAATGCGCTGTTGTTACATTTTTGCAGTTCCACATGTAACACTATTTTTACCATGTAAGACAACAAGCCTGTGGTTTACATTAATATTTACAGATGACAGAATTATCTATAAAATTCTATCTGGCTAGGTTGGCAGCCTTCACAGCTGCTACTACAATATGCCTAAGCAGCCCCCTCCTCCAGTTTGGGTTTGGGTTTCATCCTCCCCTGTCTGGTCCTTCCAGTGCCCATGCTGCTATTCAAATACGGGTTATATGGTGCTACAATCAGGGCTTTTATCCTCTGTGCCACAGGAGCGAGCCTCCGCTGTCATTATAATCTTGGGCTATTTTTCTCAATTCAATCATATGCTCAGTGAGAGATTCATTAATCTTCATTGTGGAGCATCAACGTATTTGTAGTATCTTACTAATTTTAGGAGTAATATTATTTATAAAAAGTTTACCAGCTGCATATAAGTTTTCAGTCTGTTTCTCTGGCCTCTAAAGATCTAGTCTATGGGCTGAAGATGATACTCCCCTTAAAAAATGGCTTTCTTTCGGTCTCCTATCTTAATCTGACTGGCTAAAAATCTTAATTATATCTGATTTATCAAATTAATTGAAAGCACCAAGTATTTCTATTTTCTTTTTATTTTGTACTCCTTCAAAGGTCTTACCTATTCTTCAAATCACTGAAAACTTTGAAACACTTAGCATCAAAAACAGTTATTATAGCTAGGACAGAAAGTCATGCAGGTTTAATAGTTCAGGAATGTAACATGATCTAAATTCCATAGAACAGCAGCAGCAACATGACATTTTTAGGAACACGATCTTGCTCAGAATGGTCTGAATGGGATTACAAAAGAAGAAGAGCTTCATCACAGTCAAAAAGTACTCCACAAAACACACGTACCATCTTATTGAGTTATAAGACGTAAAAAATTGGATCACAAGGTTAGGCCTATTACCAATTTTGGTAGTAATGCGAAACAGTTTTGTGATTTAATTAATAAACATTGGGGAAAACTCCTGACTGATAACAATCTAGCTAAAATGTTGCCCGCCCATTGTTTGTTCACTTATAGAAGGGGGAAAACCATTGGGAATTTTTTGAACCATTTCAAGAAAACTTTTCATTTTGATGCCAACAGACAGTGATCCATAGAAGGTGTACCACTGGCAGGATGTTCCCCATGTGGATGTTGTTCAGTTTGCAAACATGTTGCCAAAATAAAACATTTTTCATCAGTTGTGTATGACATTAGATGTTTTGCTAATTGTGTATCACAACGGATTATTTATTTAGTTGGATGTCACTGTTCTGCTTTTTGTATAGGACAGGCTTCTAGACGGTTTAAGATCCATATTTTTGAACATTTAAGTGATATTCATAATAAAATAATGTCCAATGCTTTATATAAACATGTTTTGCAACATACTACAGCAACAATTAGATTTACTGCTATCGATCGTATTTGCATTAAGGGATGTAATAGGTTGGGTTGGCATGACATTTTGTATAAAAAAGAATGTTTTTGGATTATCAAACTAGAGGCTTTATTTTCCCCAGGGCTTAATGATGTGCTTTGACTGGTGGGAGAGAGGGTGTGTGTGACTGATTTTGTTAATATATAGTATGTGATTGCATGTGTGGTTTGACTTTTTCATTGTTTATGTGATTGTTGGCTGCACTGAAGAAGGCTTCTGCTGAAACTGGTATGCAGCAATCCTGGATTCAATATTTTGTATTAATTCAATTATTGCATCCACCATTTATTGTGCTGGCCATTTCTATTTTTATTTTCTGCTTTTTGTATTTTG
Organism: Protopterus annectens; assembly: GCF_019279795.1. NCBI lineage: Eukaryota > Metazoa > Chordata > Ceratodontiformes > Protopteridae > Protopterus > Protopterus annectens. The sequence goes on from NC_056731.1 coordinate 1,835,437,284, forward strand.
GCCTTGCACTTTCACCGTACATGCGTACCATGGAGGGCTTTAAAATTATTTTTAACAAGTTTACCAGCTGTATATAAGTTTTGAGTCTGTTTCACTGGCCTCTAGAGAGTAAAACTATGGGCTGCAGGTCCTACTCCACTTAAAGAATGGCTTTCTTTCAGTCTCCTATCCTAGTCTCACTGACTAAAAATCCTAGTTATATCTGATTTATCAAATTAATTCAAAGCACCAGGTGTTTCTGTTTTCTTTTTATTTTGTACTCCTAGAAAATTCTTACCTATTCTTCAAATCACTGAAAACTTTGAAACATTTAGCATCAAAAACAATTATAGCTAGGACAGAAAGTCATGCAAGTTTAATAGTTCAAGAATGTAACATGATCTAAATTCCTACGAGCAGCAGCAGCAACATGGCATTTTCAAGAACACAGCCTTGCTCAGAATGGTCTGGATGAGGTTAGAAAAGGAGTGGAGCTTCATCACAGTCAAAAAGTACTCCACAAAACACACGTACCATCTCGTGGTGTATTTCAATACTGCAAGCAAAATAACATAACAGCTGGATGGGTGCTGTGAGAAGCTAGTTCACAACTGCCAAATGCAAACCCAATAAAAATGACGTGTTTTGAAATACTCTCACACACACACACACACAGACACCTGCAGGTGAAGCTATATAAACATTGTTTTTCATCTGGGAGACTCCAACCCTACTAACTTACTTAAATACGCTATGTCCATGGTCACGCAACCACACAACCCTGGGAAAAAGAGAAACATACTTAGGGGGTGAAGATATCCACATACTAAAGTATTACAATACACAAACGATAAAATAGTTAGGGATTAATTATTTCATAGAGTCAGGAATGGGGGAAATTATGTTGATGAGTTTATTTTCATTTAATGTTAGATCTCCTGATTTAGGTATAATAAGACATAAGTCAGGTGTTAGAAAAAGCTTTCTATTGTCAATCTCTGTCATAAATGATCAACTCTGATACTTTGCAAATTGCAAAAAAAAAAAAAAAAGAATATGACTTGGAAGTGCTATGGATTTGTTAGTTGTAGAGATTTTTATTATGCCCAACCCCAAATTGAGCCACTGATGCTGCAGTGCATCATGGCAGGGGTGATGTACTCCTCAGTGTACCATTGATTAGATAAGATATTAACTGCTTGAGTTGGTGGCAGTTTAGGCAGATGTAAAGGATCCCAAAAGCATTTATCAGAAAGAGAAGGCTCCTTTATTAACAAAACTACATATTTGCACATCCATACATTTACATATTAACATTTTAAAATATGTACATTTTCAAATCCTTCTTTACTCTCTTCTGTTTGTAAAAATTGTAGCTTTATGTATTTATTAATCAGTATAAAAATATAATCATTTTTGAGAATTTTCTGAAACATCTGCGTTATCTGTTAATATCTTATTTTTTCTTTCTCTATTTCCTGTTCTTCTTCTGTACCCCCTTCGGGATTATTTTTAGTATTAACATTTTGAACAAGAACATTCTCAATGTCAGTTTCATCATTAACAATATCATACTCAAACATGCTTCTTTTTTTTTTTTAATATTATTTTCAGAATAGTCCATTCAGCCCTTTCATGGCATTTTTAATATTCTGCAATGCAGCTTTTAGGAGAATGCTATTTTCTTCCACACTGCCCACAAATTCACTCAAAATAATTAATGATTAAATTTTGGTCAGACCAAGCCCAGAAACACATTTTTGTTGAGCCCAGTAATGCACACTTCCTTTAACATCAACAAATTTATAACATTTGGTGAATGCTTTATTTGTCCCATTTTCTATTTCTAATGTCACTAAACATTCCCAACCCCAGTCCAAGCTTCCCTATTGTCCTTTATTGTTTATCTCTATAACTGAATTGAAGATACATTTCAAAAAGCACATCAATTCTTCCTTTTCCAGTCCATTTTGAATTGTAGCACATTTTTTATTCAGTCCCACATTTTGAGTCTATTATTCCAAGGATATTTCCCATTTCTTCTCAGCCCTTCATAAATCTTTCCATCCCTTTAAATACCTCAATAATCAAATCAGAAAAGAGATCTAATCACAGAAGAATAAATGCACAAATATTTCTTGCTTTAAACTTCAGTTGTAACACAAAATTATTCCATGTACTATATTTTTCTAAAATGTCAACAGTTTTTGGTATAATTCTTGCCATGGGATTTAGTTTTACTTTCTTCTCTACTTCTTTCACCTATTCATTTCTACTAGTAATGGCATCCTCTATGTTTTAGATCCTATAGAGACTTTTATCTTAATGTCCACTTCCACAGTTTTTTAAATCTACTTTACTGCTCCAGACTCTACTGACTGATAAAATTGCATCACTAAATACATCTTCCTGCATTCTATCCAACATGTCTCCCCATGAGAGAGTAGAATTACCTGCTGGTTCTTCCTGTAGGATCATTCAACAAAGCTGATAATCATGTAAACCTCTGGATTGAAGCACTGCAACTCCAATATCAGATACTTGAGACAAATTTAAAGTATCTGGTTCTCTGCCTCTTTTAGTTTCCTCACTTCAGTACACAATTACCACTCAGGTAGCAGTCCTTTCACACTGCTGTAGTTCTGTGCTACTCACAGTCTCTGCCATCTTCCAGAGCTACTTAAACTGGAAATGGAAGACTCAAAAACAGTAGGGTTATTTTATTGCTCATATTTTATTGCGATTCAGTATTACTTGACTCATTTGCATGGCATTAACCACTAATTCCTCGTTATCACACAGAACACTGTCACAGACCCTTAACAACCCTTGCGCCATGGTTGTGGTGTAGCATGCATGCCATTGACTATTATAGGGAATTTATGAATTGTGTTACATTGCAGTTTTATGACATCTAAATATATTTTCATTGTGATCCCGTTTGCGCACTGATGCACTGCGGTTTTACTTTGCATTAGTTTGGCCATGACATTAAATGTTATTTTTTATGTGTTGTGCATGTTTTTTTATGCCACTGGCTATATAATTAGCCATTGGCATATATTAACATTATAATACGTAAGTTTGGTCCACTTTCGTGGCTCTGATTTTATGTTTGAAAAAATGTAAACCGTTTTTTTTGTTTACATTTCTTCATGTTTACTCTACGCCTGCACCACTTCATGAATCACTATATACCTTCATTTGCATGCTACACTGCTGTGCATGGAGTAATTAGCATATATGCACCAGGAGCTGCACAGCTCTGGCGTATGCTGGTAGTGCACATGGAAACAGCTCGTACCTGAATCTCTTGGCGGCCATATTTGGCGTTAGATCGCCGACACTACTCCTGCACCTGGCACAAGCTTCATGAATCCCAGGGTTAGTCTAATCTTTCTAGTTTCTAGCTATTTCTAAGAGAAAACACAAGTCTAAGATAAACTTAAATCTAGAACACAGGCATAGTGATGATGAATTGGATGGTCAAGACAAAAATGCTTAATGCTCTCTGATTATCTATATTTTTAAAATCACATTCCTGGCTCACATTACATCATTCTTCACACTTCTCTGGGTTCCCAGGCTAACAAAAACTACATTTACATTCTTTAGTAAGCTCACATGAGGTCAGGAAGCAAAACCATAAAGGACATTTATGCATGCACATTCTGGCCTTTAACTCTGACCTTTAAACAATAGCAAGAATGCCTTCACCTAGACAGACTGGAGCCAACTTTAAAGATCAAAGACAGTCATAAAATGCTTGATTTAGCTTCCTTACAGCAGAATGCGCTGTTGTTACATTTTTTCAGTTCCACATGTAACACTATTTTTACCATGTAAGACAACAAGCCTGTGGTTTACATTAATATTTACAGATGACAGAATTATCTATAAAATTCTATCTGGCTAGGTTGGCAGCCTTCACAGCTGCTACTACAATATGCCTAAGCAGCCCCCTCCTCCAGTTTGGGTTTGGGTTTCATCCTCCCCTGTCTGGTCCTTCCAGTGCCCATGCTGCTATTCAAATACGAGTTATATGGTGCTACAATCAGGGCTTTTATCCTCTGTGCCACAGGAGTGAGCCTCCGCTGTCATTATAATCTTGGGCTATTTTTCTCAATTCAATCATATGCTCAGTGAGAGATTCATTAATCTTCATTGTGGAGCATCAACGTATTTGTAGTATCTTACTAATTTTAGGAGTAATATTATTTATAAAAAGTTTACCAGCTGCATATAAGTTTTCAGTCTGTTTCTCTGGCCTCTAAAGATCTAGTTTATGGGCTGAAGATGATACTCCCCTTAAAAAATGGCTTTCTTTTGGTCTCCTATCTTAATCTGACTGGCTAAAAATCTTAATTATATCTGATTTATCAAATTAATTGAAAGCACCAAGTATTTCTATTTTCTTTTTATTTTGTACTCCTTCAAAGGTCTTACCTATTCTTCAAATCACTGAAAACTTTGAAACACTTAGCATCAAAAACAGTTATTATAGCTAGGACAGAGAATCATGCAGGTTTAATAGTTCAAGAATGTAACATGATCTAAATTCCATAGAACAGCAGCAGCAACATGACATTTTTAGGAACACGATCTTGCTCAGAATGGTCTGAATGGGATTACAAAAGAAGAAGAGCTTCATCACAGTCAAAAAGTACTCCACAAAACAAACGTACCATCTTATTGAGTTATAAGACGTAAAAAATTGGATCACAAGGTTAGGCCTATTACCAATTTTGGTAGTAATGCGAAACAGTTTTGTGATTTAATTAATAAACATTGGGGAATACTCCTGACTGATAACAATCTAGCTAAAATGTTGCCCGCCCATTGTTTGTTCACTTATAGGAGGGGGAAAACCATTGGGAATTTTTTGAACCATTTCAAGAAAACTTTTCATTTTGATGCCAACAGACAGTGATCCATAGAAGGTGTACCACTGGCAGGATGTTCCCCATGTGGACGTTGTTCAGTTTGTAAACATGTTGCCAAAATAAAACATTTTTCATCAGTTGTGTATGACATTAGATGTTTTGCTAATTGTGTATCACAACGGCTTATTTATTTAGTTGGATGTCACTGTTCTGCTTTTTGTATAGGACAGGCTTCTAGACAGTTTAAGATCCATATTTTTGAACATTTAAGTGATATTCATAATAAAATAATGTCCAATGCTTTATATAAACATGTTTTGCAACATACTACAGCAACAATTAGATTTACTGCTATCGATCGTATTTGCATTAAGGGATGTAATAGGTTGGGGTGGCATGACATTTTGTATAAAAAAGAATGTTTTTGGATTATCAAACTAGAGGCTTTATTTTCCCCAGGGCTTAATGATGTGCTTTGACTGGTGGGAGAGAGGGGGTGTGTGACTGATTTTGTTAATATATAGTATGTGATTGCATGTGTGGTTTGACTTTTTCATTGTTTATGTGATTGTTGGCTCACTGAAGAACGCTTCTGCTGAAACTGGTATGCAGCTATCCTGGATTCAATATTTTGTATTAATTCAATTATTGCATCCACCATTTATTGTGCTGGCCATTTCTATTTTTATTTTCCACTTTTTGTATTTTGGCCTTGCACTTTCACCGTACATGCGTACTATGGAGGGCTTTAAAATTATTTTTAACAAGTTTACCAGCTGTATATAAGTTTTGAGTCTGTTTCACTGACCTCTAGAGAGTAAAACTATGGGCTGCAGGTCCTACTCCACTTAAAGAATGGCTTTCTTTCAGTCTCCTATCCTAGTCTCACTGACTAAAAATCCTAGTTATATCTGATTTATCAAATTAATTCAAAGCACCAGGTGTTTCTGTTTTCTTTTTTATTTTGTACTCCTACAAAGTTCTTACCTATTCTTCAAATCACTGAAAACTTTGAAACATTTAGCATCAAAAACAGTTATAGCTAGGACAGAAAGTCATGCAAGTTTAATAGTTCAAGAATGTAACATGATCTAAATTCCTACGAGCAGCAGCAGCAACATGGCATTTTCAAGAACACAGTCTTGCTCAGAATGGTCTGGATGGGGTTACAAAAGGAGTGGAGCTTCATCACAGTCAAAAAGTACTCCACAAAACACACGTACCATCTTGTGGTGTATTTCAATACTGCAAGCAAAATAACATAACAGCTGGATGGGTGCTGTGAGAAGCTAGTTCACAACTGCCAAATGCAAACCCAATAAAAATGACCTGTTTTGAAATACTCTCACACACACACACAGACACCTGCAGGTGAAGCTATATAAACATTGTTTTTCATCTGGGAGACTCCAACCCTACTAACTTACTTAAATACGCTATGTCCATGGTCACGCAACCACACAACCCTGGGAAAAAGAGAAACATACTTAGAGGGTGAAGATATCCACATACTAAAGTATTACAATACACAAACGATAAAATAGTTAGAGATTAATTATTTCATAGAGTCAGGAATGGGGGAAATTATGTTGATGAGTTTATTTTCATTTAATGTTAGATCTCCTGATTTAGGTATAATAAGACATAAGTCAGGTGTTAGAAAAAGTTTTCTGTTGTCAATCTCTGTCATAAGTGATCCACTCTGATACTTTGCAAATTGCAAAAAAAAAAAAAAAAGAAAAAAAAAAAAGAACATGACTTGGAAGTGCTATGGATTTGTTAGTTGTAGAGATTTTTATTATGCCCAACCCCAAATTGAGCCACTGATGCTGCAGTGCATCATGGCAGGGGTGATGTACTCCTCAGTGTACCATTGATTAGATAAGATATTAACTGCTTGAGTTGGTGGCAGTTTAGGCAGATGTAAAGGATCCCAAAAGCACTTATCAGAAAGAGAAGGCTCCTTTATTAACAAAACTACATATTTGCACATCCATACATTTACATATTAACATTTTAAAATATGTACATTTTCAAATCCTTCTTTACTCTCTTCTGTTTGTAAAAATTGTAGCTTTATGTATTTATTAATCAGTATAAAAATATAATCAGTTTTGAGAATGTTCTGAAACATCTGCGTTATCTGTTAATATCTTATTTTTTCTTTCTCTATTTCCTGTTCTTCTTCTGTACCCCCTTTAGGATTATTTTTAGTATTAACATTTTGAACAAGAACATTCTCAATGTCAGTTTCATCATTAACAATATCATACTCAAACATGCTTCTTTTTTTCTTTTTTTAATATTATTTTCAGAATAGTCCATTCAGCCCTTTCATGGCATTTTTAATATTCTGCAATGCAGCTTTTAGGAGAATGCTATTTTCTTCCACACTGCCCACAAATTCACTCAAAATAATTAATGATTAAATTTTGGTCAGACCAAGCCCAGAAACACATTTTTGTTGAGCCCAGTAATGCACACTTCCTTTAACATCAACAAATTTATAACATTTGGTGAATGCTTTATTTGTCCCATTTTCTATTTCTAATGTCACTAAACATTCCCAACCCCAGTCCAAGCTTCCCTATTGTCCTTTATTGTTTATCTCTATAACTGAATTGAAGATACATTTCAAAAAGCACATCAATTCTTCCTTTTCCAGTCCATTTTGAATTGTAGCACATTTTTTATTCAGTTCCACATTTTGAGTCTGTTATTCCAAGGATATTTCCCATTTCTTCTCAGCCCTTCATAAATATTTCCATGCCTTTAAATACCTCAATAATCAAATCAGAAAAGAGATCTAATCGCAGAAGAATAAATGCAGAAATATTTCTTGCTTTAAACTTCAGTTGTAACACAAAATTATTCCATGTACTATATTTTTCTAAAATGTCAACAGTTTTTGGTATAATTCTTGCCATGGGATTTAGTTTTACTTTCTTCTCTACTTCTTTCACCTATTCATTTCTACTAGTAATGGCATCCTCTATGTTTTAGATCTTATAGAGACTTTTATCTTAATGTCCACTTCCACAGTTTTTCAAATCTACTTTACTGCTCCAGACTCTACTGACTGTGATAAAACTGCATCACTAAATACATCTTCCTGCATTCTATCCAACATGTCTCCCCATGAGAGAGTAGAATCACCTGCTGGTTCTTCCTGTAGGATCATTCGACAAAGCTGATAATCATGTAAACCTCTGGATTGAAGCACTGCAACTCCAATATCAGATACTTGAGACAAATTTAAAGTATCTGGTTCTCTGCCTCTTTTAGTTTCCTCACTTCAGTACACAATTACCACTCAGGTAGCAGTCCTTTCACACTGCTGTAGTTCTGTGCTACTCACAGTCTCTGCCATCTTCCAGAGCTACTTGAACTGGAAATGGAAGACTCAAAAACAGTAGGGATATTTTATTGCTCATATTTCCATTTAAACAACATAAACCCTTACATAGCTAAACATTAACTAGATACAGGTTCATATTACATTGTCGAACTTTCAAAAGTCTGAACACCATATGGTTGTACCCATGCGTTCAAACTTTCAAAAGTTTGACAACGTCAAAAAAAAAACACAGAAAAAACCTACCTGATGGTTGTAAGAAGGGCAGCAAGACCCCCTGCACCCGCCACACACGGGGCCCCCACACCCCCTGCTCTTTAAATATACCAAATCCGAAATTATACTACAGTGCAGTAAAGGGAAATCTTCCCTTTCTGCACTGAACAGAAATCCCTGCTGAAGCGTTCAAACTTTTGAAAGTTCGAACATATGGGTTTGACAATATGGTGTTCGAACTTGTTATGGTTCGACAATGTAACATGTATCCACTAGATACATACAATCATTTTTCTTATGCATATCAAGTATCCCATATTTTCAACATTCGTAACATAATTTTTCCTTAAAATATCTGCTATACTCAATTTCTTATTGTTCTGGCTAACCAGATATTCCATATAATAGCAAACAATGTTCTATCAAAATTTTCCACATAATCATCAGTTTTCCTTTATAGTAAACATACAAGATCATATCCATATAATTATTTTCAATACTCATGCCGTCTAAAATGACTTCTTACAAACTTGTTTCCAAACCTATTTACTTAAGTAAGAATTTAAGTATTTAACTTATTTATTAATTTATACTGTCCAAACATTTCCAAGGATTAACATAACAGAAATCTTGCATGATCTGTTCAAACCAGTGTCTTCTATTCATTTCTATTTCATCCCATTTAATTTTCCACTAAATCATTTTATTTTTTATAATTTCTTATTCAATGTTTTGCTCTTCTATTTTTTTTTCTCTTCCCCAAATCCATTCTCATTTCTGGATATTTAATCTCAATATGATCTGACTTTCTGCTTTTTGCTCTTAAAAATATATAAAGTAAATGAAGCTCCAAATGCAATAGGATGCTATACCACCTTCTTCTAGTGGCATAAAAATCAACTATCTCGTAATAGGATTTAATCTTATCCCCCAAAAATATTGAATATAATCTGTAATTCATATTTTTCAAGTTCTTCAGGTATCATATAACTTCTTGCAAGTAACTTATTTTACCCATAATCAGTGATTTTATTAAATAGACTTTCTTCTTGAATTATATTTTAACTGTTTTCCATCTTCCTGATATTTCTTTTATTTATTTATTTCTTAATATTTTAACCATTGCTGTTTTATATCTGCATTACCAAACCTTATTCCTAATAAAGAAATCTGTTTCTTACTAAATTTTACAGGGAGCACAACTTTCTGTTTAATCAGAAAGCCATTGACTTTTGGTAAAGCTGGTTCAGCTGATCAAATAGCAGCTGATCAAAATTTACCACCTTTGCCTGTATAAGATCACAGTACAGTGGGGATCAGGGAATATACCCTTTCCCCACTTTAGTGCAATCTCAGAGTTATTATATATAATTAGCAGAGAATGTGGGGGCACAATCCCCCATATGAGGCATTTGGGGAGGTTGCCCACTGCAACAAACTTTGTTTTGTTTTTTCTATTCTTTGCGGATTGATGTTTTGACTTTTGACAATTAGGTTTTGATCATTATAGTGTTGACTACTTGTTGTCTCAATAGGTTATAATTACATTTTACACCATCAGTTTCAATGTTACCACCTAATCCTTTAATCCTTTTTCATGTAACTCTACATCAACTTTCCTAAATGCATATTTTAAATTCCTCAATCCTTCTTTCATCTCTTTTATATTCCTAATAGTCAGAATAATATCATCTGCATATGTCAGTAAGAATTGGTATGTTAATTGTTCCTAAAATTCTATACTGAAATCTAGATGTCCTTCTGTTCATAAGCAAAGAAAATAAAATACTTCTTAATAGGCACCCCTGTCTCCCACCTCATCTACCTTCACACTGTTGCTCAACTATCCATTTACCAATATTTTCACTTCTGCTGCATCATATGCTATCTTAATCATTCTTGAACACTTTTGCTTTATCCCATAACTCTCCAATATATTCCATAAACAACTTTGTTCTATTCTATCAAAAGCTTTAAATCTCCAACCATCATTTTGCCTCTGCACTTCTGTATAGAATATAATCTTCAATTTCTTTAATGACAAATACATTTATTACTTTTATCTTTGAATCCATATGTTCCTGGTTAGATAACTTAATTTCATATATTTTCAACCTTACATTTTATAATCTGCATAAAAAATTATAATCAGCCTTAATTACAGTTATTAGCCTCCATTATTAATATCTTTTTTATCATCCTTTTTCCAAATTAATTTAATTACACTTCACATACTTATTTACCTTGTTCTAACCATTCATTCATGCTTTAGGAAAAAATACATCATTTGCCACTCTTCAATCTTTCTATGCATAGAAAAATCCAACCCATCTATCCCTGAAACCACATTTTCATTATTTTTTAAACACATCCAATTCTACCATTAATATATTTTTTAATAAATCAAGTGATCTTGCAGAAATATTTTAAACTTCCCATTTAACATTTTCAACTTTTCTTCCTTAACCACACAAGGACCAAACAGCCTGGAAATTAAATAAACTGGTGCATGTTTCAAAGAGATTTTCATCTGATTTTTATCGGATTTTAACCATTTGTGGATTATACCTGGTTGGTAGTGTTGCTGCATCAGTCGCGCATTTATGTGGATCCCATTTGGCGGTTTCCAGGCTGTTTGGTCCTTGTGTGGTTCAGGAGTTTGTTTGTTCTTTTAACTTTTCTTCCTTGGTCATACATCTTAGACATAAAATCCCTTACATATCTAGCAATTCTTGCCTGCCCAGTTAGTACTCCTCCCTGTTCAGCCCATTCAGAAAATATACTTCTTTCTTTCTTAGTAACATTTCCCAAATATATTGACACTTTGTTTTTCTTTCCCTTTACAATATATTTGCTTAAATAATAATTCACTTATTTTCTTTGATTTTCCTTATGGAAATCCTGCTTTTTTTTAAAATTGGATGTCATTTTCTTCCAACATAACCAAGAACCTTTCTTTTAATTTGTTATGAGAATTTCTTTTTCATTTTGCCTATTAAATCCCTATAATTCTAATAATACTTCTTTATACTTTTTCTTAAAACTCAGACACCATTCTGTCCATGTATTATAAAACTCTGCCACAGTAATATGATCTTTCCAAAATAATTTACTTCCGTGTTTTATTTCGTTTTCTCCAAAAACTCTCATATGAATATTTTTATTTCTTTACCATCGACTATAAATAATTATTAATTACTTCCAGCCAAATAGCTAAATTATCTGAAAACCACAAAATATAACTCTGCTCTCAATTTCTTTTAAATTCTCTGAAATCAAAAAGTGTCACACTTAGTTTTTATTTGTCCACTCTCTTATAAGGCCAATGCTCCTTGTCCCATATTTTATGTCCCGATATGCAAAATGTCTTTTATACTTTTAACATCTTGTCCAGTTTTTTTTATATAATTACATAAATTAATATTCAGATACCCCATTATAATCATTTCCATATTGACAACATACTTTGTATTTCCTTGAACAAAAGACTTCTTTTCAAACCAGTATAGGTGTATATTCCTGTGATTCTCTATACATTTTCTTATCTACTACCTAAAACTGTGAGTCTCCCTGTTCTAACTATATTTACATCAAGCACTTTACCTGGGTTTCTACATACAAAAGTATTCCAGGTCTATATCACTTTATTGCACAGCGAAAAAATCAAACATCATATGGTCGGCACCATATGTTTGAATTTTTCGATGTGCGAGCATGTCAATGGAGATCTCCATTACAGTGTATAATGGGAAGATTGCCCTTTTATGCACTGTAGTGTGATCTCGGAGTTGGTATATTTAAGTAGCAGGGGGTGTTGGGGGTGCAGGGGGGCTTCCCCCCCTGCTTAAGATGTTCGGGAGTTAATTTTGTGGGTTTTTTTTTTTTATTACGTTTTAGAACATTTACGAGTTCAATCATATGGTGACGACCATATGATATTCGAACTTGTAAATGTTCGATAATATAATATAAACGCCATATTCCTTCACACTATTCAGCCTCCATATTCCAAATAATATTTCCCCCATATTTTCTACCTTATTTCTAACTTTTATTGATATAAATTGTGTATCACATAGCATAATAATATTTGCATCCAATTCACTACAGCAATCTAAAATTGTGCAGCTCTTTACTTCGTTAATAATACTATTGATGTTAAAGATGCACCTATAAAATTACCTCTTGCCTTTTTTAGCAATATTTGTTATATTCTTGAATCTTCTCTTTCAGAATTCCACTCTCTCTTCAATTGAAAACTTAACACTTAAATTGCTATTGCAACTTTTATGATCATCAGAAATATGTTCTTCATTTAGTAGATCAAACTTGTTACTTGTTGCATCATGAATTTCCTGTGACCTTAACTGTAAATCTCATTATTGCACAAAAATACCCTCATTGCTTTCTTTATTTTTCACATAAATCTGTTTTTCTCTACCAACTTTCATTAGTTTCCACACAGACATATTTTTCAATATCATCATTCATCCTAACATTTTCTTCACAATTCATCCAGAAATTACCTTCACACTTACATCTTGTGCACACAGGTCTATAATTCTTAGCCATATGTTTGCTTTCCTCACACATGTGAATGAATATTTTGTAATTTAAATCCCAGGGGTACAAACAGATTGTTCCACACATAGTATCCATCCACAGCAATGTCATTTTTAGTTCTTACCTACACAACCTGCCTTTTTCTGTAGTTCTTTTCCACAGACATCTCTTTGTTGTTTTTAAATGTTTTTTTTTAAACAGAATAAAGTTGCTGTCTATAATCCTCATGCACTCTTTGATTATCTTCATCTTTGTTGTCTTTATCAAAAACCTTCTGTACTACATTGGACAATGACATTGATGACTCTTCACCCGTATCATCCTGGTTTATCATTGCAACCAACAAATCATCCTCTAAGCCCCCAGACAATACTTTATTTGTCTGATTCTTCTTCACTTATATGATTCTTATTCACTTGCTTTAGCTAAACACTGAGCATTTGTAACATCCGCATTTTCAGAATAAACAAAATTAGATAAAGCCACTTTTTTCTATCTTTGCCTTCAATACACATTTGCCAACATGATTAACAGCTCCATTCTCCTCTCTTCCATCATGCTGAATTGCGCTGTTCCTCCCAGTCACCTCCACATCAGGAACAGACATGTGCACCACAATGAGTAAGGGTGCTTTATTTATATACAAAAATAACTCTTATTTATAAAATATTTACATATGTACAAGTATATAAATATACAAATCTGTTTACACATATTCATTTCCTCAACAGTCATACTAAATTGTCATCCCTGTTAAACCTTCCACTGCTTTTTCCATAACCACCATCTGATTTTACTTAATATTGTTGCTAAAATCCATTTACCATTAAACATAATTTCATTTATTCTTTCATTCTACATAACCCATTTAGCATAAATAACTTTTTATCTATTCTTTTCACATATTCTTTATTTCTATTCTTATAATATCCATATGTAATCATATCCATGATAATTTTATCCACTTCTTTTATATTTTTGAAAGAAATCTTCTTCACATAGTCTTTCCCATAACTTTTTTATTCTTATATATTTCAAAAACACATGTTCCATAGTTTCTTCTTCTTGACAATGTAAATGTATTCTATCACTATTCTTTTTATATAGAATATTTCCTTTTACTGGCAATTTAGCTATTACCAGTCTCCACAAAAAATCTTGGCATTCTACTTTCTGATTACACCATTTGCTTCTTATTTTATAGATTTAATTTTTTCGTCTGTTAGATTTTCCCATGGTTTTACATAGTAAAATTGTATCACTACATTCTTATATCATACTTTTCTCTCTTTTTCTGTATCATCAGTTTTTATTTTCCACAAAAATATTTTTTCTTGGCAACATTTTATTTCTTCATTTATACACATTTTTCTCTTTTACTCTTGTTTACCATACCCCAAAATTTATCATGCTTATATTTATACAAATTTATATAGTTTTTCTAATAATCTCCCATATTTTTCATTTATCCACTTTAAAACTTTGCACAAATCTAATAAAGCAGCATATACCACTGGGTTAATTAACACTACACCTGCTTCTTCTTCTTTAATTACATACAAAACTCCTCTTTTTACTGGGTTTTCTAGAATCCCATATAAATTAAAAAATATCTGTAATAATTCCTTTTCAAATACTGTTGGCAGGATAGATCCACTTGCTAAGTATGCTATTTTCCCACCAGTACTGAATTTGTTAAATAGGCATTTTTTTCTGAATGATAATCCATAGGTTTTCCAGAAATTACAGGTTTGTTTTTTTTCTTCCTTTGCTTTTTCACATCAAATTCTACTAACACATTTATTCGCAAATTTTAAACCTAACACATAAATTCCATTCTTTGAAAAATATATACCTCCAATCTTTACTACATCACCCAAACTTTTTCTCTTTATTTAAAGCCATCCCTATCATGTTAAAATCAAAGCCATCCCTATTATCTCTAGACACTATTACTTATTTTATCCAAATTTAGTTTTTTTTGCAATTATTATAATGTCATCTGCATATGTTAACAGAACTGGAATTCTTAACTGTTCAGGTCTTATATACTCTGCCTCCTTTGTCTTGTAATTTATATGACATACTCAGTGGCAGATTTAGGCATTGGCGCAGGGGCGCGCGCCGGCCCCTTTATAAACTTTTTTTTTTTTTTTTTAACTCGGGTGCATCTTCCCTTAGAATCCTATCACCAAACGCGCCTAAATTACAACTGAGAGATGCGATTGGAGGTTGTAGTCAGATGGTATTTTTTTATAACGATCCTCCAACTGCATCTCTCGGTTGTAATTTAGGCGCCTAGTAAGAGACCTGTCAAGTATCGCTAAGTAAAATCCTTTTGCCAGAAGGCCATCTAAAATAAAAATACCAAAAATGACTCTGAAATGGGTCTTCAAGTGTAAGGGAGTGATCTGCATTGAGGTAATTTCCTAAGTCTTTTATTTTATTGAATTATCAATTCAATGCACCAAAGAAGCAGTAGATGTGCCGTTCTCTGTATTCTGACTGTGGATAGTGATTTTAGTTCTCCCCTTAAGCACTGAAAATATGCCATTCACTCTTCTAATTGCTATTCATTTTGCGTTTTCCTATTTCTGGATATAAAAAAAACAGTTTAAGCGCATATTGTTTTTTTTTCACTTCTTTCAGTTTGTTTGTCATGTTTTAATCGGGATGCTATTTGTTTTTACTGTAACTGAAGTTCCCTCCAGTTCGGGCTACTTATTACTCCTTGCTTTAACTTAGTGTGTGATAACCAGTTTTTACCTCACAGTGGCCTTATTGTGTGGTTTTCTGCAATCCGCCATATTTGATACCGATGTCACAGGAGTCAGGACCCACCAACTTTCTACACATCCTCAAAACTGAAGAAATATAACTGTTTTTTTTTTTTTATTTTTTCTTACAGGTTTGTAAACAGAGGTTGTGCTGCACAACCAGAGTTTACAAACCTGTAAAAAACAAAGTTATATTTCTTTGCTTCCCAGCACTGCATGTCCTCTGGCTGGAATATTATTGCAAATGAAGAGAGGACTGTGTCCTCTTGAGAAGCAAAGAAATGTTATAAGATTCTTGTAAAGCAGTACTCCTTAGTGTAGACTTTTGCCATTGGAAATTCTTTGTGTGTGTATGATGCCCAACTGATCACATACAAGAGGCAGTGCCCTGTGCTAATAATTAAAAGCGATGTTTTAATTCTGCTCTTCCCTGGGTGGTTGCTGACCTTTTAGTCACATGCATTAGTAAGAGGTAAGAAGATGTCCTACAAGTTTTCTCTGATGCAAGATGCACCCTCAGAGTGTTTAATTACACATGGCATACGAAGATGGAAAGAGAGGTAGCTTAGCATCTCACTGTGACCATCTTTGTTATCAGACTGCAAGGATATGCTTCACCTGGTTAAAGATTAAAATAAAGTCTGGAAAATAAATAGTTATCTCCAGCAAGTCTCCTTTACTAAGAGTTTATATGCAGTTTTTTTTTTGTAAGAACGTTTACTTTTGTACCTTTATGTATGTATGTATTTCATTTACTGAAGTCTGCTCACATTATTTTTTGAGATAGCATTTTCTTTATTATTAATAATGACATACCTGAGCAAACCCTTTGTTATTTCAGTGGTTTCATTTAATGCTTTGTTATCCACTGCAAGAATATGCTACACATGGATCCAACTTTGTTATACATTTCTTTACCTGCACAATTTGGTTGTTGAACTACTGTTAATGTTAATATGCTGTGATTTATTTATCTTACATATATCAACTGTATCATATTCTGAATTTTCATTTATAGTCTAGGAATCACCTGTGTCCTCTTGAGAAGCAAATAAATGTTATAAGATTCTTGTAAAGCAGTGATCCTTAGTGTAGACATTTGCCATTTGGCTCAAAAATGCAAATATAGAGTTAATTGTTCATTATGATAAAAACACTTAAAAAAACTTGGTCTTGTGTGAAGGTAAGGTTAATTTCGTAAGTCTTGTGTTTCCAGAGTTATCCTTGTTACCAAGCTGTGTTTCACTTTCAGGTGAATAACTGGTTATGATTGATTATAGTATATGTGTTAATCATGGTTGCTTCCTCATAAGCAGGAAATATTTTGAATAGTGCTGTGACAAGTAGCAAAAATGAACCTGAAAATGTTAATGTAGTAAATTGCACACAGAGAAATAGTTCTAATAGGCAAGATATCTAATGATTTATTTTAATGCATAAACATGATTGGAATTAATTTTATTGGAGGGCATGTTTGCAGGTTAGTTTATGACTCTAATCAGTGTTTTAATATACTGTTTTGTCAAGGCTGTATATTATATATTATACATGTATTCTTTATATTTATGGCATCATTTTTATGCTTACCAAAATTTGTTTAGTTCAACATGCAGGTAACCTGATGTTACACCTTTATTTATGCAGTTTTCTTAAAGGAACACACTATTCAAATCCATTGCTTGCTGCTTCATTAAATTCGGTGCATCATGTGGTACATATCATTATGGCTCAGAATTCCATCCCATGATTGAGTGGCCAAAATAAATGTATTTTGTGGCAGCCAGGTTTTCTGTAGTCTTTACTCCTGTATAGATGATGAGGTCATTTAATTTGAAATATTACAAATGATGGAACAACAGTGAGTAACTACAGTGTGAGGGAAACTGACTGGGGTAACATTCTTCATGTTTGTTTACACTAAATGTGAAGTTGGACTTGCAGTGTCTTAATTTAAAGAAGTCAACAAAACCTACTGAAATAACAGATTTTCATTGCTGCACATATACTGTAGAAACCCAGTCTATATTTAAGATGGTTATCAAAATCTAATATATTTCCACCTTATTGGTTTTACATAATTTTAATGTAAGTTTTACTTATTACATAAGAAAGATCGAAGGGGGGAATAAAATGAAAGCTTTTTACCACACAGTAAATTTACATGTAGAATGTTTTGTTCAGAATAATTAATTTTCCCTATTTCAAAGTCAGAAAATGTGAAATGTATAATGCAGCATCTCATTGTTTTTCAGGAGAGGGGTGATTACCCTCCATTAATGCTTAATGTGCACCGTGTACAGTTTTTCTCTGTCAAACTTCAAACACTCTGATGTAATAGATTGCATTTTTATGTACCATCCTTTTCTGTTTCTACTGAATGTGAGCATTAATGTACTGTACTTTGTAAGCATATTCTTCGTAATACTGCATGTGAAAATTTTAACTTACAAGGTCACTGTAACAGTAAATCATAACATTTGTTTACCCACCTTAATTTTTGATTTAACCACCTTTTTAACCCACAAGAAGGTTGAAATTTACTAGTAGTGTCTCTTCCCTGTGAGGACCCATGTCCTTAAAGGTAGCAATGCTGAAGGTGTAAGACATACATACACATTGTTCATTGCTCTCTCCTATTCTTCTCTGTGTCTGACTTACTAATGTTCTCTCAGTTTATCCCTGAGGAAAATAAGTGCATAGTGGCTAACACTGTCTATCCTGCACTATTATTTCAGTGGAGTACTATTTGCAGAGCTATAATTTTATAAAAAATGCAACTACATTTAGACATAATCAGAAGTGATTGTCTTCTCTCTTAGTTAATATAAAAGTGCTTGTTTTGCTGTGGCTACATTATTAAATTGAATGCTGTGAGAATTGTCTTAGATTTAATAAAGACATTAGACTTGAGGCATTTAAAAGCTTTGTCTTAATACCTTACTTCTACTTCATATTCTAGTAAGAAGCCCTCCACTCACTCTGCAGAAGAACAGAAACATAAAGCTAATACTGCACACTTAAAAATTAGACACTTTCTTCTTTACCAGCATCTAGTCCTCCCAAATAATATAGGAAAATAAGGAGGAGGCTGACTGAGAATGTATATTATTGGGTACATCTTCTCCTCTTCCAGCTAAATATGCTGTTATCTGAAGAGAAACTAACACTGCAAACATAACCCCCTACTTTTGATTGTAAATGCTTTGATAGGGAATAACTTTCTTAAAGAGCATATAAAATGCATGTTGCCTCCAGGGATATTTACTTGTCTTTACAGTCCAGCTGTTTAGTAACCATCAGGGTTAAGTCATTGTTGATCAGAGACCCTTCCCCCTTAACAAATTTGCCTTTGTGATGACTTCTTCTAGTACAGTATTTGTTTTATTCTGGATCAATTGACTACAAGTCTGTCAGACCCAAGATTCTTCTGTTTACATGTCTACACTTTTCATTTGCCTTCCTTGCTGGATTACTACCCACCCCACCACACCCTCACAAATTTCCTTTCCAGCACAATTATTCAGGCCTCAGCAAATCCTTGAGCAGGGATGTCAGGTCACATTCACAAACTGAGTGCGAGTGTGTGAGCCTGTGCTGTGTTGATTCAACCATACACTGTATATTTGAAGCTCAAGTCACACACACACACACACACACACACACACACACACACACACACACACACACACACACACACACACACACACACACACACACACACACACACTTCTTGTTGATAGCTTTCATGTTCTATACACCTCCAGTCACCATTAGTGGCTATTACAGTGGCATGTATGCCCACCATTCAAATGTGAATTAGCTTCTGCATCATTGATTAACTCGCACCCAAGCCATTCATCTCACTTTTGGGTCTAAAAATCATACACAGGTTACAGGTAGCACTGATGGACATTCTCTGTTCCTCTGGGATGGTCTGTACAAACTACACTCTTTTTGTTGCTGACACCTTTGGATATGACCTGATCTTGTACAAATATTATGTTTGACGTTAACAGATATTCAGTATATCAGCTATTGGATGACCCCTTGTCTGCCTATTTCTACTACTATATCCACAGCAGAATCACGTACAGCTGAATGTAAGGTGATGTCTTTACACACGTCAGAGCTTCTTAAAGTCATCTTTTCATAACCACCAAACCTAGAGTCCCACTTTCCCACTTCCTCCCCGGTAGTCAGCTAACCAGACTGCGCCCCCCCCTTTTGCAAATTTCTGGATCCGCCACTGATACTATTGCATTCATAACTAATGCAAAGAGTATAGAACTCACTGGACATCCCTCTCTTATGCCACTCTTCATATATACCTCTTGGCTTAACCAGTCATTTACAAGCATTTGTACTTTATTATTACTATACACTAGCATACATAATTTCCTAATTTTCTCACTTATATTATATTCTTTCATTACTACCCATAAGATTTCATGTCCAATTGTGTAAAATGCCATATTAAGGTCTCCTATCATGATTTTCACCTCTTGTTTTCTGTGCATAATGTGACCCATAATTTCAGTATCACTAATAATTCTTGATTACCCTTTCCCTTTATACTACATATATCTTCCATAATATTTTCTATTTTAGTTTTAAATCTCTTTTGTATTATCTACATAAAGATCTTATAGTCATTATTATTCAATACTATCGGTCTCCATTTTTTAATTATCTTTTTTCTTCCTTTTTCCATATAAATTTAAGTATTCTACTACATAATTCTTCATACATAAAACCTTCATTTAACCATTCATTCAAACCTTTAAAAACATTTTTTTTGCCAATCCCTTAAATTTTATACATTTCATGCCCTATTCCATCCTTGCTTACAGCCAAATCTATATTTGCTTGTCCTAATACTTTATCCAGTTCATTTAAAGACATCTCCTTTTGCAACTCTTTATTCTCTTTTATTGTTAACATTTTACTTTCCATTTTTTCCACTACCTTCTTCTTTCTTTAAACATTTCTTATTTTCAGCACTTCTGTGGATCCCTAGTGATATCTGCATTGCTTACTGTACTTATTTCCTTGTTTCACTTGAAAGAAAGTTACTGTTTGTCATTTTTGCATTTAAGTTACCTGAAACACATTGCATTTAAGTTACCTGGCACTTGTCACTAAAGCAATTATATAAGTCAGCACTAAAAAATTAAAAGCACTACACCCTCACAAACTCCTCTTGAGTACCTTGTTCCCCATTAGCCCTTTTTTTTCAGTTATAAAGGAATTCCCAATACTATTCTAGCATGTCCAAAGGTCAGTTGTCAATCTCCTCTCCTTTCCAGCTGGTGAATCTGGGAATCTTGAGGCAATGTTACAACTGCCTCATGTACACAGACAACCCTCTCCTCCTCCCAACAAATTCCAACACATGTGAGAGATGCAACCACATAGCCATACTGGAGGCTAACCTCTCTCAACTCAGTACTGGCGAAACCAGTCAGGAGGAGAAGGAAATCACACTCACTACAATTCCAGTCTCACACAGACCTACCACAACAGCAAACCAAACACATAAACACACAAAAACATACTCAGAGGCTCTAAATAAAAATCTGCCTAAGCAGCAGAGACCTCCAAAGCAGACACCCAAGCAACCGCTACCCAAAACAAAACACGTGCAACACATAGCTCACAAAGCCAGTGTGCCAAACAGTCACAGCCCTTAAGGCTAAACAACACACCTGATACACTTGTAATAGGTGACTCTATCATCAGGCACACTGATGTCCTGCTCACCAGGCTGAACAAGGAGAAGGTCACAGTGAGCTGCCTGTCGGGCGCTAGGATCCGCCACATAACACAAGCATGCAGGTCACTCCAAGGCAAGTACAAATATGACTCAGTCATTGTCCATGCTGGTGTGAATGACCTGAGACGTACCTCCCTGGACTACATGAAAAGAGACATAGAGGAGCTTTCTGAGCATGGAGCCCAGGCGGTATGACCCTGACCTTGAGTAGCATCTTACCCTCACCAAGAATGATGCCACAATATGAAGACAAGATGATCAATTTCAACAATTGGCTTAAGTATTGGTGTCATTCAAAGGGGATCCAATGCCTGTCAGCCTGGGATGACATGCTCGACAAGCCACAATGCTTCGCTAGGGACGGCTTGCACCTGTCACCCCTGGGCTTTCGGATATTGGCAAAGGCTCTTGCTACCCCCATAGTGCCTTTTTTAGGCAAGGCTTAAAAGACAAATCCACCTCCATAGGTATCACAAGGGATAAGAAACTAAGAGTAAGGCTACTCAACGCCAGAAGTCTAAACCTCAAGATGCATGCACTCAAAACTCTCCTTAGCATGGAGAACTTCGATATCTGTGCAGTAACAGAAACCTGGTTCAAGGCTCCCAAGAGCACCCCAGCACTACCAGGTTATACCTCATACCATGCTTTTTGGCCCCAAAACTTGGACCAAACCACAAAAGGAGGGGGAGTATCAATATTCATCAAAGATACCCACACCTCCAGGTTGGTGGCACAGCACAAAGCATCAGAGACTATCCATGTGCAACTAACAGTGGGTAAAACTGCCTTCCAGTTTATAGCCTGTTACAGACCACCCTCCCTAACCCAGTAACCCCACTCGGCCTTCCTGAGAACACTAGAAAATATGAAGGTCTCACCAAACACCGTTATATTGGGCGACTTCAACTTCCCAAACATAGACTGGGAGCATTACTCTAGCTCCAACACCCTAGCCCAAAGGTTCCTAGAATTTATAAACTCAAATGCTATGGAACAACTTGTTACCACTCCCACAAGAGGGGAAAACATACTGGACCTGATCATCACCAACATGGGGACTCTATGCTCCAGATCAGAAGTGTATCCCTCATTGGTAAGATCAGACCATAAACTAATCTCACTGGATATTCACATCCCGACTCCACCCCCTGCCCTGAAAACCACAGTGAAAAACTTCTCTAATGCAAATTTCACACTCCTCAAAACTGAGGTGGAATCCTTCAAAGCCCCCGGGCCTGTGGAAAATACGTCCCAGACCGCAGGATCCTTTATAAACGCATTCTATGAACACCTTCAGGAATGCATGGATCATGCAATCCCAAATAAAACCAAGTCCCAGTCCTCCAAAGGCAGACGTCCTGTCTGGTGGACCCCAGCCATAAATAAACTATACAATAGAAGGAGGAAGCTACTACATGATAGAGCAAAATCCCAAAAAGGGAAGGCATCTCTGATCAGTATTAGCAAAAAACTACGGGCACTCATAAAATCGTCTAAGGCCAGCTTTGGGAGAAAGATTGCACAGGACATTAAGGATAATCACAAGGCTTTCTTTAATTATGTTAGGAACCTGGGTGGGAATTCCCAGATATGCTCAGAATTAGTCCAAAATGACAAAAAATACACCGAACCCACAGACATTGCCAACATCCTAGCTGACAGTTCAGAGCAAACTCCCCCCCCTCCCCACCAAAAGGGCAAATATCTATCCCAGCAGGGTGCTGCCCCACTGACATCTCAGATGCTCAGGTAAGAGCTGCCCTCTCCAAAGCAAAAAACACAGTATCAATGGGACCAGACGGTGTCCGGGGCTGCTTCCTACATGAACTCCAAGAAGAGCTAAACCCAAACATAAAACTACTGTTCAATCTCAGCCTTACTACAGGATATGTACCCAAAGAGTGGCATACAGCAACAGTGGTCCCTCTCCACAAAGGTGGTGCCTCAACGGATCCTGGAAACTATCGCCCCATAAGCCTGACTAGCTTGGTCTGCAAAGCTATGGAAAGGATCATCATGGACCTCATAAATAAAGATATTGGGGACCTACAGACACTGGATCCTACCCAGTTCAGCTTTGTTAAGGGCAGATACTGCCTCTTAAACCTGGTTGATTTCTCTGAAACAGTCACCAAGGCCATTGACGAGGGGAAGGTGGTCCACACAGCCTACCTGGACCTCGCAAAAGCCTTCAATACAATACCCCACTCGGGCATTATAGATAAGCTCACCAGCTTAAATATAAACCCCTATGTCACTAGATGGGTTGCAAACTGGCTCAAGGACAGAACCCACATGGTTAGAATTGCTGGAGCCATGTCAGACTCCAAACCAGTTACAAGTGTCATCCCACAAGGCTCAGTCCTGGGGCCTCTCTTGTTCGGTATATATTTCTCGGAGGTACAGGCCAACATGGAAGGACTGTGGCTGACCAAGTTTGCAGATGACTGCAAACTGGGCGCCATAATCGACACTCCAGCTGACACAAGCATCCTCCAAAAGGGCCTCATAGAAACAGACAACTGGTGCCAGAGCCATGGCCTCAAGCTAAATGCCAAAAAGTGTATAGTCATCCCCTTTGGCAAAAACAAAGTGCCCACAAATTACGACATAGGTGGTAATCCATTAAGTACAGAAGAAGTAATTAGGGACCTGGGGACAGAAGTTGACAGCAATCTCTCATTTGACAACCACGTGGCCAAAGTAGTTAGAAAAACATTTTATATAGCCCACCTAATCATGAAGGGATTCACATCTAGATCAGGGGAGGTCATCGTGCCTCTTCACTCATCCCTCATCAGGCCCATAATTGAGTACAATGCCCCTTTTGGGATGTACCTTACCAGACACCTGCAGCAACTGGAAAGATCCCAAAAGTACCTCACCAAGAGGATCAAAGGGCTCAAACAGATGCCATATGCTGCCCAGTTAAAGAAACTCCAGCTATACTCAGTGGCATATCGCCAGCTCAGAGGCGATCTGTGCCTGATGTATAAAGTCATGTCCAACCCAGAATTAATGGACATGCTGCACCTCAGAAAATCCAAATCCCATCGAGCTACGTGCTCGAGAGACTTGAACCTCAGCACTGAAATAAATAGGACATGCTGGAGGGACAGATTCATAACCCAGAGGCTCCCTTCACTCTGGAATAAAATCCCAGTCCAGGTTAGGCAGAGTCCCTCATTGACTCTCTTCAAGAGGAATCTTGATGAGTGGATGGGAGATCGTAGGTTTACCCTGGGTATCACTTCTGTGTCACTGTTAGACAGAGGCACAGTATACTAACCTCGAAAAAGGGCATAGCAAAATTAATTAAAAATGGGTGGCGAAAGCCAAACACACTCTGGCTAGGCTTATAAATGCCCTAGGGCAGATAGCCTAGTATGAACCTATGAACCTGTGAACCTATATTGTACTGCATTATTCATATTCTATTTCTCCTTTTACATTTTTTCTCTCATTACACTACTGTCTTCCTTTACTAATCTAAATAACTCAATACATCTTCTCTTTTTCATTGTAAAAATATATTTGCTTATATAACAGCTCTTGTATTTTTTCTTGATTTCTTTCATATAATTCTTTTTCTTTGTCAAAGTACTTTCCATCATGAGGTTCTAAATCTCCAAATGCATCATTATATGTTCTTTCATATTTTTATATTTTTCTTTCTCTGCTTTTCTCACATCATATTGCCACTGTAAAATACATGTTTTATAGTTTTCCTTAAATATCACTCACCATTCAGAACAATTTTTATAAAATGTTCTCAGTGTCATATGATCTTTCCATAACTGTATTACTAATCTCTTTCTTTCTTAATTCCATGTTTTCCAGTTATACTTTTTATTCCTTTGCCTATTTTTATATATTCCTTGTTTTCCTTATCTCTAGCTATATTGTAAGATGAACAGAAAATCCTGTTTTAACTATTTCCCTTTCTTCTATAACTAAACCTTCTGATACTATAATCTAGTTAAGTTCTATATATGCTTCTTTTGTAAGTCCATGAGTTTTTGTCCCAAAGGTTGGACTTACCAGATCGTATAACTTCTAACATTTTCTTATATTATTTCCTTTCTTTTTACACTTGCTTCTTAAATCACAGTTAAAATCTCCTGTTATTATAATATTCATATTTTTTGACTACATAGTCTAAAATCTGATGAAATAAACTTTTCCTTTCTTTACAATTAGTATAAGCATAGAATGTTATAATTCTATATACTTGTTCTTTCCATTTTAAATCTACAATGGTTAATCTTCCCATGTTTGCTACTAAAGTTATATCAGACATCTGTATTTCTATAGAATACTGCAATTCCAGAACATCTATCATTTCCCAAATTCCAGATTATCTTTCCTCCCCATAGTTTCTCTGTTTGGAATATTTAATTTGTTAAAAATCTTGTGTCTTCTAATATAATTGCATCTACATCACATGTATTACACCTCTTCAAAATTCATATTCTTCTGACTATATTTTAATGCCATTCGCATTTATAGAAAACACTCCAAAATGTACATTTTCACTTTTCCTTAGATTCATGGTTTCTAAGTTCATAACTAATTACTAGGCTAGCTTTATTACTAGGACATTCTAAGCCTAACCAATTTCCTTCCCAAAGGTGAGAATCAAACATCTTGACCATTATACCAAGCCCCAACATTTAGCTGTATATGATCTTTTTCATCCATTTTCTTTCTTTTTTGTGCTTATCCCTTTAAATTTTCTTTTTCTGTCTTTTAACGTTTTACCAATAGGATTCCTGTTTTTCTTTTACTACCGCCAAATGTATATCTTCTTCATCACTTATTTCAGAATCTTCTTCTATGTCTTCTTTATTATTTTTTCTCATCTATTTTGTACTGTATTTCTGACACTTCTAAAGCGTATTTTCTTTGTTTGTTTTTTCTCTTTCTTTTTCTTCTTCCTTACTGTTATTTTCATTTTTGCAATCCATCCATAAATGTCCAATTTTGTTACAGTTATAACATTTGAACTCACATTTTTTGCATCGTGTCCCATTTCCCTACAAATATAACATTTTCTTTTGTCATAATTACTTATCAAATATCATTCTTTGCCATACACACACACACAAAACATATTTTGTTGTCCCCAGTATTTTACAACACCCTACACTCCACATTTTTCATGCTTGGTATATGCATAGCTTGGTATATGCATATTTTTTCTCTTTCTGTTTCTAAAGCAATATTACAGTGCAGGCACCAGTCCATAAACTCATTTTATCATAAACTTTTGTAATGTCCAGAACTTCTTTGCATAAAGCTTTCAAATGTCCTTTCAAAGTCTTTCTTTCTACTTCTATTTAAAACTGTACATAATTCTTTTTTCACCTCTTAAATAAAACTCCCTACCGACCATGCTCACCTCAGAACCTTCACTCCTACAATTCAAAAAAAAGCTTAAACCCCATCTCAATACTCTCTGGCAATGTCCCTGTTCCAAACCTGATTAACCACTATCATTTACCCTTCTCTTACCTCACTATCCTTAATCGCTTTTTAACAAGGCGCCTCGCCTTTGTAACTGACCTATGTTTTTTTTTTTATATGCTGCTGTTATTTTTTCCCAAGATGTGATGTATCTTTATATTGTATTTAGAACTCAACTATCTTCCTTTTTTGCATTAACAATGTTCATATGTCTGTTATGTACCTGGAGCTTTTCTCCCCGGGCCTCCGCAGAAAATGGACATGTATCCAGTCGGACTCTCCCGGTTAACAAATGTAAAAGAAAATAAATAAATAAAAATAAATGCTTTTATCACATACAGATTCTATGGGTTACAGTCCTTCATTTTTTTATATTCTCCAAGAAAATTTTCCATTGAAAAAACAGTCATAAATATAACATCACAAAATGTCTCTTTGTTAATAAAAATAAATGGTCTTACCTCATGTGCTTTTACACCCAAAAGGAGCTATTAAATTGTCCTACCTTTCATAGCTATCAATTTCTTTGGCTTCTTTGCTTTGAATCCTTACCATGTACTTCCCCTTTTCATTTTCGTATGCCTTCTTTTCTGCTACTCCACTTTTGCTTTCTTTTACTTTCTCTGCTTATGTTTTCTTTTCCATCTCACCACTATTCTTTGGGATTGTCTCTGTGTCCTCCATTTGTATTTTCTCCATAATGTCATCGCAGTAAACATCTCCATGATTTTCTGGCTCACTCTGCACCATCATTACTTTAAGTAAATCATCCCATAACCTTCCCAACTGAAGGTTATAATTATACATCCATCATTTGCTGACTCATTTCCATCAAACAGGTTTCTTTGAAACATTTCCTCAGAGTCCTGCACACATTCTCTGGTCTCAATATTTGCTTTCACCTTTGTTTCTTTTGCCACTTCATTATCACCTTCTCTCTCCATCTGCCTCTCTGTTTCTCTGGGCCACCTCTGCACCTGGAATGGAAACAGAAAGTGCTCCTCCAAAATGGATCCCACTCACAACAATGATGAGTAGGGTAAGTTCCTCAATCCTCAAGTTAGTAGGAATAGAATCTGAGACCCCCCCCCCGAAAAGAGGCCACTGGCATAGTGGGACCAACCTGGTCAACAAAGTATACAAAATAAATAAATAAAAATAAAACTATCTCATAAGTGCTCATTTTCTGTCATGTAGTAGCAGGTTACATTCAGTCAACCATTTTCTGTGTGTTGCTAAATTACATATCTTTTGTGGGTGGAGTGATCACACCAGTGAAAGTTTATTTTAAAAACACTTTAATCAACGCTTTCATCCGTAGACTTCATCAGAAATACAAAAATTCATGTAAGCAACTCTATATATATATATATATATATATATATATATATATATATATATATATTTACTTAAAACCAATTAATCAATTACTCTGTTAACACATTTCCTACAAACAATTATTTCAAATAATTAAATCTCCAATTTCCTATTAGTTAAAAAACATTTAATATTGATTAAATCATTCAAGCCCGGGTAAATGTCTGCTCCTAACCTCAACTGCCTTAACGTTTCTTTTCTTTTGACTTTATTTTTGATGTTGCCCCTCTACCATCATTCAAAATGTGTTCAATAATGGTGAAAGAAAATTTTTTATATGTATTGCATGATCCCGTGTGTCTGAAAAGAGCATTATTGATATCCTTTGTTTTAATAGCATAAGTGTGTTCAATATTGTTTATACGACTTTCAGATGAATGGTGAATTGTCTGTTGAACTTTATGACTTTTTGTTAGTAGACAATCCAGAAATGGGTATACTCTTCAGTATACCCAAGATACATAAAAATGTGGTGAATCCCCTATTCCGGCCTATAGTTTCTGCATCAGGGGGTTTAACAGAAGGAATTTCTTTGTTTTTAGACTCAGTTTTGAATCCATTTGTTCAGAAATTACCTTCTTATACAAAAGACTTGTGGTCTTTTTTGGATGGGATATGGTTATTTTCTCTAAGTGAAAGCTTTTTGGACAAATGTAATGAAGAATTTTTCATGGTACTTGTTGATGTTACACCTTTATACACCTCTATACCTCAGGTTGAGGGTTTGGAATATGTTACTAATTTTTTGCATAAATATTCTACTTTGGATAATTCTAGTATTACTTTATACAATTCTTTATTAGAATTAATGTTGGAAAATAACTTTTTTCTTTTTAACGATAAATATTACAAACAGTTAAAGGGTGTAGCGATGGGGGCTACAGTAGCCCCAGCTTTTGTAGGCCTTGTGATGGGTTGGTTGGGAAAAGAAATATTGCCAAGCATTAGTCTTTTTTCCAATGTAATATGCTATTGTAGATTTATAGATGATTTGTTTTTTTTGTTATCAAGGGACCTTTTAGTTTATTTGGCTCCTTTATGGAACAGTTAAATTCAAGTAGCACTTTTTTAAAATTCGTGGGTGGTGACATTGGTCACAAGATTTGTTATTTAGCTGTAGAATTAAATTGGAATTTAGAGAGTAAGCATTTCTTCAGTAAAATACACAGAGGAAACACCTACTTTAATAATTATGTGCATTATAATAGTAACCATCCTTTATTCATGAAGAACAGCATTCCTAAGGGCCAATTAATTAGAGCATCTCGAATGGTGAGCAATGATATAGATTTTAGTGGAGAGGTTGAAGTTATAATTTCTTTATTTTTGGAGAGAGTTTACCCTTTAGAGTCATTGAATAGAATAGGTTTGGAAATTAAATCGAGTACAGATTTTAAACCTATTTGTCTCATAGTCTTAAGGTTAAAAACATTTATTTATTTGTTTGTTTATTTATTTATTTATTTAAGTTTGATGACCTGGGGGGGTCCACTGGGCTCAGGAGCTCATTTTCAGTGCAGGCCCAGGGATCCAGGGATAAAAGCTCCACATTACATAGTAAACATTACATTTTCAGATTAAAGTTACAATTCAAGAGGCAGATACATTAAGATAAGCAAATTACAGTTAATATTGAGGATGCAGATACATTATAAAATCAGAGACATGAACTGGTACACTGGTTACTTAACATATGAGTCATATGTTGAGATAAAAAATTTCAATGGTTATATAGACTATGTGTCTTGTTTGGGCAGTTATGGAAGAACAAGTACAAATGATAGGGAGAGCAGAAAAGGGAGAGCAAACTATATACAATATATAAAAAATGTATACAAGATAACACTGAAGAGTGAGTCATTTCCGGGGGAGTTAAGTAGAAGGCAAAGGGGAAGTAAGAAAATACAATTTAGAATGGGAAGAGAAGAAGGTTTGGTGGGGAAAGTGCAATTGCACTTCCAGTTAGAGAAAAAGTAGGAATGGAGATGGGATTTGAAGTTATCAAAGTTTTCAATAGTTCGTAGAGAAGGAGGGAGAGAGTTCTATTTTTTGGCTAAGGAGAAGGACAGGAGGT
This sequence comes from Protopterus annectens, assembly GCF_019279795.1. Taxonomy (NCBI): domain Eukaryota; kingdom Metazoa; phylum Chordata; order Ceratodontiformes; family Protopteridae; genus Protopterus; species Protopterus annectens. Next base: position 1,835,467,750 of record NC_056731.1, read on the forward strand.
GCCGTCCAGCAGGGTGGTTTGGTTTGTAGACAGTGGTTAGCTTTAGGTGAGAAGATCTAAGTGGCCTGTTAGGGGTGTATGCTTGTAGGATGTTGGAAAGAGCAGGGCATATAGAAGGGTTAAATAATAGCCTATGGACAGTAGTAAGTTGGAGGTAGTCGAGATGGTTGGGAAGTTCTAGCCATTTAAGTAAGTGGAGGGCAGAGCAATGGTGGGAGGAGTATTTGGCTTTTATGGAAAATTTGGAGATTTTATTGTTACAACTTTCCATTTTGGAAGAGATGGAGGCAGATAGGTTCGTTAGTATAGGGGCACCATACAATAGAGAGGGGAGAAGGTAGGTAGTGGCGAGGGTTTGTCTAGTATAAGGAGCGAATAGTGGATGTTTCTGTAAAGCAGGCCAAGTTTTTGATGTGTTTTCTTGATGTTTAGTTGAATATGGGTATCAAATTTTAGGTGTTCATCTATGGTAACCCCAAGTAGTTTGGCATAGGGAACAATTTCTATAGTAGAATTGTTGTGACTTCTAATTTGGAAAGAATTTTTATCAGGAGGGGAGGATTTTGAGGGTGGGAAGAGTAATATTTTGGATTGGTTAGCGTTTAGAGATAGATGGTTTTGCAGCATCCAGTCCTCAGTGGCGGAGAAGGCAGTTTGTGTGTATGATTGAAATTCTGGGAGGTTGGTGGCAAAGCAGATTAAAGTGGAGTCATCAGCATATTGTACTATTTTAGTATTTGGGATGGCAGAGTGGAAATCATTGACAAAGATGATAAACAGCATTGGGCCAATAATGGATCCTTGGGGAACTCCAGGAGGAGTGGGAAGGAAGTTTGAGGTGCCTTTCTTCCATTTTACAGCTTGAGATCTATCTGATAGGTAACTTGAAAACCAGGACAGGATATTGTGAGAAAGGTTTAGACTAGCAAGGAGGCTGAGGAGATGGGTGTGGGGGATAGTGTCGAAAGCCTTGGAGAGGTCTAATAAAACTGTAGAAGCTATTTTTCTAGAGCCGCGGGCGTGGTTGACTATATCTAAGAATGAGAGAAGAGCAGTAATAGTACTATGGCCAGGGCGGAAGCCATGTCAGGTTTGAGAGATAAGATGGTTTATGGTTAGGATGGGCATTAGTTGGGCATGAACGCATTTTTCCAATATTTTTCATATTGAGGAGAGGATAGCTATGGGGCAAAAGTTTGAGGTATTATTATTTTACTGTCTTTGTGGAGAGAATGTATAAAGGCAGCACGTCAAAGTTTGGGGACATAAGATTCTTGTAGGGATCTGTTGATTAAGATGCTAATGGGAAGGGCGATGCCATCTGCAGCAATTCTTAAGAAGTTAGAGGGAATGTTGTCTGGGGCATTGGAGCATGGTTTCAGCTTGCTGAGGAGTTTTTTATGTAGGAGGTCGAAACTGGCTTAAGTTCAAAGGTAGGGGGAGAGTTGGGTTTAGAGGCTGGGGTAGAGTGACTGACTTGTGTGGGTGGGGTTTTTGAGAAAGAGTTAGTTCAGCTATAGAGTTAATAAAGAAGGAGTTGAATAAAGTGGCAATTTCTGGATCAGTCTTAGTAGTGTCAGGGCAAGGGTTGTTTTTGGTGCCTGGGTGAAGGAGTGAGTTGATGGAGTTCCAGAATTGTTTGGGGTTTTTGAAGTGGTTGGCTTGGAGTTTCATATAGTGGGATTGTTTGTCTTTGATTATACGTCTTTTGGTGAGATTGTGGAGTTGCTTATATTTAAGAAGGGTTTCCAGATGTTTATTGTGCTGAGAAAGTTTCCAGCATTTATCTCATTGTTGCATAAGTTTTTTGGTTTCCTTAGTTAGCCATGGTGCGAGGTTAGGTTTGACTCTTATAGATCATGGAGGGGCTTGGGTATTAAGTACATTTAGGAAGGTAGAGTTGAAGTAATTGATGGCGTTATCTAGAGGAAGTGTTTTTAGATTATTCCAGTTAGTTTGTTTGAGGGTGTTAGAGAAGGTTGTAGGGTTTAAGTTTGTAAGGTTATGAGTATGTATATATTGGTGCTGGTGAGGGGAGGAATGAGCTGTGCGGTGGATGAAGGCAGGCAGGTGGTCACTAACAGAGTCAGGGTGGGTAGCTAGGATCCAGTCCAGAGCGGATTCAGGAAGATTGGTTTTGTTGAGTCTGGTGATAGAGTTAGTAAAGTGAGTAAAGTTGAAGAGATTGACAGATATGGCAGGATTTTGGTTGTTAATTTTGTTCCAGTCTAAGGTAACATCACCTAGAATGTAGGTCTTTAGGTTAATATTAGTTGAGGCCCATTGGAGGATTTCTTCTAAAGTAGTGGTGTTGTTACCTGGGGGAATATAGAGGGAAATGATTCAGATACTTTTATGATTATTCATTTGTAGTACACCTATTACAAGTTCTGCATTGTTAAACTGAGGAACGGGATTTGGGTATGGAATAATGGGGAGTATGTTAGACAATATCAAGGCTACCCCTCCCCCTTTTCTATTCAAGCAGAGGCAACATATCTAATGGCTTGGTAACCAGGGGGTAGAATTTCTGAGTCAGAGATTTATGGTTTTAGCCAAGTCTCAGAGACAGCTACAATGTCAGGTTGGTTCTGGTTAAGCCAGGCATGGAAGATAGTTGCTTTATTTTATAAACTTTGGGCATTGACAGTAGCTAATTTCAGGTTTTTGAGGCTGGTGGTTTTGGTAGTTTTTGGGGGGATGGGGTTGTTGGTGGTACTAGGTCCGAGGTTTGGGTGTATATCACCTGCTAGAAGTAGGTGGATGAAGAAAGAGGGTATTACGTGATTTAGTTTTCCTTTTGAGTGTTGGGGATGATATGAAAGAGGTTTAGGGAAATTGTATTTTGTTAAGATGGGTAAGATCTTTGGTTTGAAGTAGTAGAGATGGTTGGGCTGGACTAATGAGAATGATATGGTATGAAAGTGAGGTATTGTGAGGGTGAGATGGGGGCTGGGAGAGGTGCAGTGGGACAGGAGAGAAGGGGGAAGAGGAGTGGAGGAATAGGAGGTAGTATGGTATAATAGAATTAGAATTAACAAGGTCGTTGAGGGGATGAGAAGGGTTTGTAGAAATGCAGAACGCATAGTGAGATGGTATAAGTTTATAAGGTGGAGTAGAGAGGGAGGTATAATGTAGGTGAGGTATAAGACACAGAATGAAGATTGGGGGTGAGGAGTGGAGTATCTTGTATAGTATAAGGGGAGTGGCTTTTAATTGAGGGGTGGGGGTGAGAAGAGAAGGGGCAGAGAGAGGAGGACTGTGAGAAGAGTGTTGAATGATGGGAGGAGACTTCTGGATGGAATAAATGTAGGAGTAGTGGGGGCAGGTGGAATTTCGGGGCAGGGTAGGGGAGCGGAGTGAGCACACAGGGCAAACAGAGTGGATAGAGCCAAGAAGGGGAAAATCCTGCAGGAAAACAATCAGTGAGAGAAGCTAGTCTTGCTGTACTGGTGTTAAGTGTCAAGCTAGGGGAAAAGTAAGGGCCAAGATAGCAGGGACAGAAAGTGACTGGATGGGTAACTGGATACTTAGATTGCTAGCTCTTGCAATGTAATTAAGAAAGTAGGCTAAGTGATATACTTTTCCTGGGGAGTGCTGACATCTAGTGGCGGAAATGGGGTAATAGCTGGTTGCTAAATAGTGGAATATACCTGTGGGATGCAGGGAGCTTTATAGGAGGGGTGTGGGGGTTTAATGGCGGAGGAAGGCTGCAAGCACACACACGAGAGGTCAGTTTACAGGGGGATAATAGTTATAGTTACAGTTCCAAAGTTTATTTAAACTACTTACACAGTGGATTGCTGACTGAGTTTCCAAAGGCAGGTAGGTCACAGTTTTACAAAACGAGCAGGTCAGGGCATCCATTCGGAGATGGCAGGAGAACTTTCTTTGCAGTTTAGTAGCAGAGAGGGCACCTGAGGAGAATGGCTGTAATGAAAGAGAATAGAGTTAGACACTTTAAGGGGAGAGGGGAGGGAAGTTCAGGATAGAAAGAGTAATGAGAGTATACTGCTGAGAGGAGGAGGATGAGGGGGCAGGGATGAGAAAGAAGACAAGGAATAGTGAGGAAGGGAAAGAGCAGGGAAAATCAATAATGGTAGCAAGTGAAGACACATTAACAAATGCAACATACATTTACATTATTTGAAAACAGTGTTAGGAAAACTAACAGTTCAGATAAATGCAGGATCTGTCCGCTATGCAAACACAGAAATCAGTTGGACAAAAGCCACTATTAGTAGCACGCTGGAAAACTGAACTTGTCTTCAGAATATGCAGGTTCCGTTGTTATGTGAGCACAGCAGACCGGTGTATAAAGACACTATTGGTAACACGCTGGTAGATGTATCAAAATTAATGGCAAGTCCGGTGTTTGAAGACACTATTGGTAAAACCTAGGAAATATCTAGTCACAATGATGGTGTAAACTCATGTAACAGTTCTAAAAACTAAGCGCTACCACGAGCAGGGCCAGTGGTTACTAAATACTAGAGATATCTAGGTACATATAATAGCATAAAATTAGAAACCAATTCTAGAAATTAAGCGGTGCACTTGAGCAGAGCCTACCACGAGCAGGGCCAGTGGTTACAAAACGTTAGCAATATCTAGCTAATTTAGTGGTATAAAATTAGAAACCAATTCAAAAATTAAAAGATGCACTTGAACAGAGCCTACCATGAGCAGGGCCAGTGGTTACATAACGCTAGAGATATCTAGCTAATTTAATGGCATAACATTAGCAAACACTTCTAAAAACTAAGCGATGCACTTGAGCAGGGCCAGTGGTTGCAAAACTAATGATTTAATGATTAAAGAAGCTGTGCCCTATACTCTAGATAGCACGCGGACAAGATATGGCGTGATTTGAGTCTGCTTAGCACACTGTGGCTCAAATCAACACCGAGGAATGTACGCTATTAAATAATTAGGTAAGCAGAAGGGAATGAGCACACAGATGCATAGAGCTAGGTTTAGGCTTCAGTTTAAAAACAAGCTGTATATCTGATGCCACAGTTCTAACTATAATAAACATAACAGTTTAGGAGAATAGACTTGGCCAAAGATTCAGAGTATACACCAGCAGCAACATAAGCCATGGATTTTCAGTACACATGAACAACGTCTAAATAAGCCATGGATTCTCAAAGCACATGTACAGAGTTTGACCTGCCGTTGCATACATGGCACAGCTTAAATTACGGGCAGGATCATTGGTATCTACAGCCTTGGCCGTTCCTGTTTAAGCATATATGGTATCTACGGACTTGGCCATTCCTATCTGAGCATATATTTAGAACAAAAACAAATGTAAAACAGAAGTACGATATATACACAGCTTTAGTAACACAAACTTGTAACCAACCGGTGAGATGAGCAGCCAGCCGCAGGATCGTTTTAGGGGCTGTGGACGCTATGGGGTATAATTCAAAAATGGTGCCACTAACACCACCAACTAGAAGTAAATTTTGGGAAGAGGCTAGTGGGAGGGGTATGGGAGAGCGGGAATCTGGGATTGGAGGAGGGGTAGTGGGAGGTGATAGAGCCAAGAAGAGGAAAATCCTGCAGGAAAACAATCAGTGAGAGATAATATGGACAATGTCTAGTACTGCTGTCCTGGGGTAAGTGTCAAGCTAGGGGAAAACTAAGGGCCAAGATAGCAGGGTCAGAAAGTGACTGGATGGGTAACTGGATATTTAGATTGCTAGCTCTTGCATGTAATTAAGAAAGTAGGATAAGTGAAATACTTTTCCTGGGGAGTGCTGACATCTAGTGGCAGAAATGGGGTAATAGCTGGTTGCTAAAGAGTGGAATATACCTGTTGGATACAGGGAGCTTTATAGGAGGGGTGTGGGGGGTTAATGGCTGCGGAAGGCTGCAAGCACACACATGAGAGGTCAGTTTACAGGGGGATAATAATTATATATATACATTATCTTTTCATATTATAGGGAAAACTGCACTAGGCCTCACCTCCTAAGTGCTTCCTTCATAAATTTCTGTTACTTCTCAGAAATTTGATTCAGTATTTTGAATATGATACAAACTCAAAATTTTTTCATGCAATATTCTTTACTATCTATAATCTATTAATTTTATCTAATGTTCTTTCATAGTTATTTCTTCTGTATTTACTTGAAATTGTTTTCTGGTGTCAAAATATTTTGGATTATTATATAATTTGTAATTTGTTATAGTTTTGTATAACTAGTATGAATCACTTTTTGTAACATACTTAG